>NC_053028.1:337093712-337126090 GCF_003073215.2 Triticum urartu
TTTTCTTCCCAAGTCGTTTTTTGAGGGGAAAATACATTTTTATTTTTTCCTCCAATATTTGTGGCGAAATACATGGAACAAAAATCATGGGAGGCACGGGGCTACCTGTTTTTTCCCATGGCGTCTCATCCAAGCTCCCACATCAACCACACAGATTCTTCTACCATGCATGTGTGCTGCTCTGACGTCCGGTACAAGAGAGGGGAATTTTGATCCGATGTGATGCGATTCATGTCTACCCATAGCATGCACCACTAGGCAACCAGGCCGACAACATGCACCGCTAGCCGCCTCGATCCAGATAATGGGCGAAGATGCTCAGCTGGACATGTTTGTTGGCACTAGTGCATGATGCGCCAATCTTGGTGTGCAAGACGTGTAGCCGTGTGTCGTTTTAACATGCTTGGCATACCGAGGGAAGGGACTCGTCGGAGATCCAACGAACCGAGGTGGGGTCAAGGCTGAGGCTGAGGAGCCACCACCTGCTCCGGCAGAGGAGCCAGAGGAGCTACCTGTTCCAGATTATTAGCAGAATAATTTATATAGGTCAAAAACTGACATATACATGCCTCAATAAATGTAATCTAGCTACACAGCTGCGGATCCAGGATTTCATACTTGGGTGTTCAAAAATTTATATTGCAAACTAAAACCACAACAATATTTTTCAAATGGAGGGAGTAATATCTAAAATTTTCATGTGAAAGATTCTTAGTCCATCGTAATGACAGTAGTGACATGAATGACAGAAAATGAAGATTATTTACGTCATGACCATAAAATATGACATTTTCATAAACAAGGCATGGTGTTGTTATCCTTAAGTTGCAGAAAATATTTTCACAATCACCTACGTAGGCAATTAAATTCCAAGGTCAAGCTACGTATTTGTATTAGCACAGTCACCAAACCTAGGTGGCTTTATTAGCAGAATAATTTATCTACATCAAAATATTGCCTATACAGGGCTCAACACATGTAACCTAGCTAGTTACCTAACAAATCTACAAAATATTATATGGAGTCCATCGATCAAAGATAAAAAGAAACCCTGACCTTCCCCAAAAATAGAGAAAATGACTGACCAGAGCACACCTAGGATTTTACAAAAAACTAAAGGAGATAGATGACTAACGTCGTCTTTGTTGACGTCGCCAGCGACCACAGGCTCGGGCACCGGAGGCGTCACCCACGGCAGAGGAGACACCTGCTCCGTCTGAGGAGCCAGAGCAGCTACCGGGGCCCACATAAATGGCTGTGCAAGGACAGTTTCATGCCGGTCAAGTACCATATATAAGAAATTTCGGCCAAAAAAATTCGGGTGCAGTACTATACGTCTGTACCGGTGCTGCTGCTATCAAAGTTTGGCATCAACACATTTTGGATGCACGAGAACCATGAGATCCGAGTGGTTCGTAGATCTTAAATAAATATAACCTATACAATGAGGAGCCGACCCCCACACCCATGCACCCATGTGGATCCGCCCTGAAACCTAACGGATCTAACGAATCTACGTTGACACCTAGGATTGACCAGAGCACACCTAGGATTTTACAAAAAATTAAAGGAGATAGATGACTAACGTCTTCTTTGTTGACATCGCCGACAACCACAGGCTCGGGAACAGGAGGCGTCACCTGCTCCGTCTGAGGAGCCAGAGCAGCTACCTGGTCCCACATAAATAGCAGAATATTTTATATAGATCAAAAAATGTCATATACATGCCTAAACTAATGCAACCTAGCAACACAGCTTCGGATCCAAGATTTCAAAGTTGGGTGTTCAAAAATTAATATTGTAAACCAAAACCACAACAATATTTTTCAAACGGCTGAGATCATGTTGGCTTTTGAGTCCAGAAGGCATTCTTCTGCCTCTGCTTCTGTTACTCAAGAAATTAAAGAGTTAGGAGTAATAGCTAAAATGTTCATGTGAAAATATTATTTTTTCATCATACTGACAGTACAGACATGAATGACAGAAAATGAAGATTATTTAGTATGACATTTTCGTAAACAAGGCATGGTGTTGTTATCCTTTACTTGTAGAAAATATTATGCTGAAAATAAGCAACCAAATAATATATTTCAAATAGGGATGATAACAAGTCAATAATATTACAGCCTATGGTAATTGGACTCCAGGAATCAAGCAATTGGTGTTGAGCAAATTGAACGATAAAAAATGTGTCTGCTGGATTAAGTGTAAGAGGCTAGTTTTATACAAATTGACATGAAGTTTAGTGCATAAACTACACCACTTTTAGTACATTTAAAATAAAAGAACCATATATAAGAAATTTGGGGCAAATAATTTCGGGTGGTTGGTAGATCTATCTTAAAATTTAGCATCAACACATTTTGGATGCACGAGAGCCATGGATCGGAGTGGTTGGTAGATCTTGAAAACAAGATAACCTATACAATGAGGAGCCGACCCCCACACCCATGCACCCATGTGGATCAAACCTACCAGATCTAACGAATCTAGGTACGGATTTCATATATGGAAGAAAAGCAGAAACCCTATCCATGCCCAAAAATAGATAAGGGACTGAACAAGGAAACCTAGGATATTTCCTAAAATAGGGCTGACCTCTTCTTCATCGTCGTCGCCGTCGACGTTGACCACGGGCTGCGGCAGAGGAGGCAGATGGCGTGGCAGAGGAGTCACCTGCTCCGGCGTAGGTGACACTTGCACCGGAGCCTGGACGTGGTCGACGACGTCACGGCCGCCCTGCTGCCGGCTGGACCCCTCGCCGGCAGGGAGGGGTTTCTCCATGTGCAGCTTCGCACGGCGCTTGGATGCTTCATGCGCCATGGTGTCGGCCCTGGCGTCGGCCCTCCCTCCCATGGTGCGCTTGGGCATCTCGACGGCGGAGGTGCAGCGGCGAGAAGGGAGCAGCGGCGGGAAGGGAGCAGCGGCGGGGTGGGCAGGCGAGTGGTGAGGCGTGGGAGGAGAAAACCCTCGAATTTGTAGATGGGGAAGAGGACGGGAAGAGGGCGGCGGCGATGTGATAAATGCTAATGGGGAAGCGGAGCGTGCTATGGGGAAGCGGAGCCGCCGATTTAGTCATGGGCAGTCAAAAGGAGTTGTTGCCACGTTCACACCTCCCCGTGCATTGTTCACACCACCACGTCTTGCCACGTCAAAACGTAACTTCTCACTTCTCACTAAAATGAATAGCCCGATCCTGCACATCCATGATTTAGGAGTAATGCAACTTCCCTTCAAAAAATTGTGTAATGCAACTGCTCCCTCATTACACAGAACAAATTCATACAGTGGGACAACTTAATTTGTAGGCTTGTTTCATCTGCACGTGTCATGTTTTATATTTGTCCTAAAATATGTTGTAAAACTTTACAAACAATGGAATGGAAAATGGATGTGACAAAACTTAATCAGCAACCGCGCGGATTTGTCTGCCATATATCCGATGTCCGGTACCGAGGAGGGGAATGTTGATCCACGCGATGCCATGTGTTTCGTCTGGACCCATATCATGCACCCCGAGCCAACCGGGCCAAAACATGCGCCGCTAGCCTTCTCGATCCAAACAACAAGCTAGTGTCCACCATGCGCAGAGATGCTCATGCGGACAGGTTTGCTAGCACTAGTGAATGATGTCGGATCTCGGTGTGCAATATGTGTAGCCGCGTGTCTCTTTGGCATGCCTAGCATACCGAAGGGACTCGTCGAAGGTCCAACGAACCGCGGTGGGGTCAATGCTGGATGTATGGTGTGGGTCAACCTGGCTAACGGTGAATGGTTTGAGTTTAGGTGGCTAGGTTTGCATGGTTGGGGGGCTAGATGGCTAATGAGTGCGCATGCATCATCTGTACATTGTCAAGGTTGAATGGTGGTTGTCTATGTGGCCATGCGTGCATGCATGCTGTGGGTCCAGTTTGCGTTCGGCGCACGGGATGTGCCTTGGTGGGTAGGGCCCAAAACTTGCGACACAGAGTTCTGAAGCAGATGAAGGGGCGGGCCCCGGTCTTCGTCCACAAGCAGGACTTGTTCCCTCTCGATGGCTAGCTCCGGGATGTGTTTTGGTCTCGTTTACACACAACCTATGTGAAGGCTTATGCGTGCCGCTCTCGCTGTTCGACCACACCCACACCGCGAAAGGTCCCAAGAAATTTGGATCCCTCATGAATTTGCACGGATTATAGCTGCGACAGACGAGACCCGGCACTTTTTGCCCTTAACAATGGCTCTGAGGCGGCCCTGCCCATTGGTCGCACATGGCACATATATGGACCAGAGCTTAGCATGGAACTGTAACCCCCAATCCCTGCTGTGATTTCATGCGGCTGCGGTATAGATCCTGAATTTCCGAGGATACTGCCCTAGAAATGCGACAAATGTCCCGAATATGGCAAGCGCGGGCTCCGAGAAAGGCCGGGACTGCATGCGCTTTTGGATTGTTCTCCGTTGACCCAAGAGAGAGCATCGACAAAAATGGAGGAACGGGCCCACATTCATTGCGCAAACCGGACACGTTACCTCAAGGTAGCTATATCCAAACCATGCACCCCCGCCGTCTAGACCCACGTGGTGCACCACTTAGACACTAGACCCACATCACTTACACCGGCCCCCAAGCCAACCATTCCCCATGTAGACTCATATGTCGCAGCCCGCAAAATAGCTTAGCACAAGACTTCCACCCCGATTTCCACAACATGCAGCACTACATGTAAGTGTCCAAAAAATGGACTATCGCATTATCAACATTTTTTTGCCAAAACAAGTAAGTTGTTTTTAAATTGCTTGAAAATAGCAAGGTTTCTGTTAAATTATAATTTCATTAATTACACATTATAACGTGCATTTGTTGTCCCTCAAAAAGGGGTGCATTCCTTTTTGTAAACCCACAAAATTACTTCCTTTCCCTCGAAAAAACGAATCCTTCTTCACCCTCTCACGATCACGTTCACGGTGGCCTCGCCCTATAATCTAGGAGTGGTCGTTCCAATCTCCCCACGGGGGACAACTTCCACGCACTATCTATCTTGGTTGGTTGCAACCATCTCGCCATCACGGTTTTTTATGGGAAAATCACATTCTTTTGTTTTTCCTTCCAAAGATATGTGGCGAAAAAACATGGAACAAAAATTGTAGAAGGCATGGTGGGATACGTGCACATGTTGTCTTTTTGTACTACAAGTGCACTTGTTGGCAAGTTGCATATGCACGTGTCATGTTTCATTTTTTTATTGAAAATTATGTTGTACACCTTTACATAGGCGCTTGAATTATTGTTTTCGTATGTTAATAATTCCTAAATATTGAAATTCAGCATGCACATAGCACATGGTTTCCAAGCTTCGTCAGCGACCGCTTGGATTCGTCTGGTATATGCCCGATGTCTGGTATTGGGCAGGGGAATGTGGATCCATGCGATGCCATGCGTTTCATCTGGACCCATGTCATGCACCCCCAACCAATCGGGCCGACATCATGTGCCGCTAGGCTTCTCGATCCTAACCATGCGCTAGTGTACATCATTTTGGCTGGCACTAGTGACCGACGTCGTATCTCGGTGTGCAATATGTGTAGTCGTGTGTTGCTTTGACATACCTGAAATGCCGAGGGAAGGGACTCATGTCTGAGGTCCAACGAACCGAGGAGGGGTCAATAATGGATGGATGGTGTGGGTGAACCTGGCAAACGGTTCACGGTTTGAGTGAAGCTGGCTAGGTGTGCATGGCTGGGTGCTAGAATGAGTGCGCATGCGTCTTGTGTACATTGTCAAGGTTCACCGGTGAGTGTCTACTTGGCCACGCATGCATGCATGGTGTGGGTCCAGTTGGTGTGCGGCGCACGGGACGAGCCTTGGTTGCTAGGGTCCACATCTTGCGGCACGGAGTTCTGAAGCAGATGAAGGGGCAGGCCCCGCACACCGTTCATAGGCCAGACACCGTTCATAAGCTCTTTGGTCCATATATACACTACATGCACCTAGAGCTACCTGGGCCCACAACATGCACCACTACACGTACGTGTCCACAAAACGAACTAACCCATAATCAACTTTTTTTGCCAAAACAATTTAGTTATTTTTATAATGGCTCGAAAATAGCAAGGTTTCTGTTAAATAATAATTTCCTTAATTACAATAAGGTCCATTTTGTAACCACACAAAATTCCTACCTTCCCTCGAAAAAAGATTTCTTCTCTGACGATCATGATGGCCTCACCCTATGATCTAGGAGTCGATCCAATCTCCCCACGGGGGCCAAGTTGCACGCAGTAGATATTTTTGGTTGGTTGCAAATTTCTCTCCAAAACGGTTTATTAGAAAATCACCTTATATTTTTTTTACTTCCAAAGACATGTGGCGACAAAAGCATGGAACAAAATCGTAGGAGGCACGGTTGGATACGTGCACATGCTGTCTTTTTCTACTACAACTGGACCTGTTGGCAAATTGCATGTGCACGTGTTATGTTTCAATTTATCTTGAAAATTATGTTGTACACATTTACATAGGCGATCGAATTGTTGTTTTCATATGTTAATAATCCCTATATATTGACCACGTGACACATGTGGTAAGCAATCCAAACAATTCAAAAAAAAATCCCTAAATATTGAATTTAAGCATGCTCCTAGAAATTCAGTCATAGAACCAACATCTCTTTCGTAGAGATTAAGGTACTTCCACATTAAATCTAATACAATAAATTCAAAGGATCAACTTAATACATTAACAACACATAGGGATGTAGCCCAGGAATCCAACGAGTAGAGAGAAAAGGAGGAACAAAAGCTGGAAGAAGAAGGATCAGCCAGCAGCAGCGCCATCAGCCTCCTAGCCTCACAACTCCAGGTCTCCAGCCTTGTGAACTCCAGATTTTTTCCTGCGAAACACGAATGGCAAAGTTGTTGTTACAGGTTAGGACTTAGTGGAAATTATAGTTATGTTGAAACAGTTATAATGACAAACAGTGTTGACATGATGATTACAACAAGCAAACAAAACCAAGCTCACAAGTGCAACTTACTTTTAACATCAAACAATTATATTAACATGGCCACTTTAGAGCAAGATTTTACCATGCAACATAAACTTGTCATGGCAACAAAAGGCATGGCATGAAAGTATTGACAACATAATGCAAATAAATTTTAGGAAGCATGGCCATAGAAGTTATATTTTTAGTGGCAACCTTCAAGCAAAGTTGCATAGTTTTATAACAGAAAGGGTTGTTATTATTGGTAGAAGCACACTGAGGTTGACTAGCCATCGAGGATGACCAGTGGGCCAGGGGCCACATGACTGGGAGCATTTGTGTGTGCGTGACCGCCGTGGGACCCAGATGTCAGTGGCTTACTTTGAAAACAAAAGGGGGGGGGTTTATAGTTTAGTGGGAACCATCAAGCAAATTCGCAAAGTTTTATAGCTGACAGATTTATACTTGCTGAGATGCACAGAGTAAAATGATGGCATGTTGGAGGCAATAAATAAATATGCTACATGGCTTGTCATGTCATTTATATGCACAGAATGCTAAGTACAAATAATGGAGAACAAGACATACAACATGAGCATCTCCATAAGAGCTGGTAGCTCTACCAAAAAGAAATCAACAAATCAAAAAAAAGGTTCAAATATAGTATCAAGCACTTAATAATAGAAAGACACATAACAAATTTTTGGAGTAGAAGTGCAGGTGAACATCAAATACTACCACTACAACAGTACAAATTTAGCCTAGGGTTCATATACATCATAATCCAACCCCCAAAAGCATGTACTCAATCACTACCACCGCAACTGTAAGCACGAGCAGTAGGAAGATTAGGAGTGGGGAAGCTTACCCTAAACAACGGTACCGCCGCCGTTCAGACGAGGGGAGCGGCGAGGGAAGCATGGAGAACGGCGGGGAAGCGATGTCGCGACCACTGTCCTCCTCCTCTTGCACTTCGGAGTCATCTCCGACTCGGTTGGAGGCTCCACAATCTGCAACGGCACCTCGTGCACCGTGGGTTCCTGATCCAGTGGATGTTCTACCCTGGATCTGAACGCCCACCACCTGCGCCTGTCCCATGGTCTGGACGAATTGGCCTGCTCCATCGCCCACAGGAGGATCTCGACGTCGTGCCTCGGTTGTGCGGGCAGGGGAAAAAGCTTTTTCTTCTCCCTGGATGTCATTTCCCTCAAAGTGGCCCTTGTCGTCCAATGCAACTGCCTTATGTTGTTAAACCAAGAACGGATCTCCATCAACCTGGCCATCTTTACCTGGTCGCCGCCGGCGATCTCCACGAAGTCGGCGTTCTCACCGCTGGCGATCTGCTCCTCCATCGAGGTTCTTGCGTGGATGGAAGAAGGGGGTGGGATGTGGAAGAGGAGACGAGCAAAGTTGCGGCCGCGAGAAGGAGGAGAAGGAGAGGGAGAAGATGTCGCGGTTATAATGGCGATGGGTGAGGGGAAGGACGATGGCGGCGGCGGTTCTGCATTGGATGAGAGGGGCGGCGCGTGATTGTTTTCTTCCTATGACTTTTTTTTGAGACAATTTTTTACTATGACTAAAATGCCAGAGATTAAAACGGTTCCAAAAAAGCCCAACCACTATAAAACTTTGTATAATAAATATAGATAATTCGGGCCAACCAAAGCCCACAACATGAATTAATAGTACGCTTACAACTTAAATAACACCAAGTCAAATATAGATAGATAAATTTTTTAGCTAAAAAGGATAGATAGATAGATAGATGGCCGCCGCTTCTCCACCAGGCTCCTCCTTGCTCCTCCTCCGGGCACCCTTCACTGCTCCTCCGCGGTGTTGTTGATGGGGTATGGCAGAGTGTGCATGCGCTCATCGGTGGGGAAGACGTTGTCGTAGTCCGTGAAGATGTTATGGGTGGTGAAAGCTATGAACTCGCAGCCACACCAGAACACGCGGCCGAGGAGGTAGAACGCGTCGAAGGGGTTAGTGAAGTGGGCAAGGATAGCAACCACAACCCCATTGTGGATGACCTCCTCAACTCGGTACATCCTTGGAGATCCCTGAGGGAGGTGCCCGTAGCCGGTCCGAAGGAAGAAGTCGGTGAGCCCCCTTGCGCCCCTCCACCTTGACATCGCCCACACACGAAGGGTGCTCTCGACGTACACCCCGGCGGGGTAGAGCATCTCCGGCACGGTGGGGGGGAAGCGGTAGGTTGGCCCGGTGTACTGCATGGCTGCGGTGGGCTGGTTCTTGGGGATGTTTGTCGTCAAGAAGAAGAAGGGCAGGCGCAGAATGCAGGTGGGAGAGTATGGGAGATGGATGAAGGGTGTGAGAGGAAGAGGAACATGATAGGTGGCTTAAATAGCCACCGTGGCAGTAATGGGGTCAAATGTGAACAAATTTTCCACCCACCGCGGCATCGGGAGTGTACACGCGTGGGAAACTGTAGTGTGAATCAAAATGCGAAGTTTAAGTGCTGGCCTATGTGCCGTCGGTCGGGTCACCCGGGGACGGCTCTGCGGCGCGTGCTCCTTCACGTATGTGCACGCATGCAATGTAGGCTGAAGCGGACGCATGCATGCAACCGCATGCAACGTAGGCTCGCTCGGGCGCATGCAACGGCGGCAGACATCGCTCGGTCCAACGGGTGGGCTTCTTTACACAGCCCGACGACACGATGCATGGCAGCCCACCCTCGAGCGCAGAAAAAAATAGGCGCAGAAAAAAAAACTTAGTATTAATATGATTTATCGACGCGAAAGCCCTAGATAATCCTTACAATGTCAAAAAGCTACGAAACTTGGCAATGATGCTAGTCATGTTGGTACAAGGTTGTTGGTCCACTTCAAGGATGTCGACAAAAACATGCTTCGAGACGGACCCTTCCCGTCCCGAAAGGGCTCCCATGGAGCAGGTTCAGAATGACACCGAATTTTGCCAGGATGTAAGTCCAATGAGATCAACACTTGTTCATGTTGGCCAATGTGGGACTGACCGTCGAAGGAGATAAAGATTGATACTTGTTCATGTGGGCCCATATTTTTTTACATTTGGTGTCGATAGAACACAAAAAACAAACATGACTATATGCTTTTAGGTCTTCACCCTCCCCAATTTGTTGGCCAACTCAGCAGGTTTTGCCTTAAGATGCCACCTCTTTCTGTAAGCTGCAATTGCTGTGGTTTTGGAATGCTGGTTCTCTTTCCTGCAGAACGGGCATTTATAGAGACCGTTACGCCGGTACACAACCTTTGCAGCCATGAGCCACTTGAAGATTTTCTTTCTGAAAGCTTCCCTCAGTTGTAGGTAGTTCTCCCATTCTTCCAAATCTGAAATCTGGTATTAGAAGAAAAAAATCTCATGCCAGCGAATTGTACATTATATCAAAGGCAGGTAATAGATTGTTTTTTCTTTGTATTGGTTTCCTAAAACTTTGGTTATATGAAAGACAGGCATAAAATGGAATACAAATGACCCATTCATCTAAATTTGCAAACCCTAGGACTGATAACCGTACGATTAATAAAAAAAGGCGAATAGTACGATTGTCTATACGAATAGCGAGGAATAACAAGAGAGCAATTTCTAGGGTTAACCTCGACAAGGAAAATTCTAGGGTTAATATCTGCAGACACTAACCGATTCGTCGTCGTTGGTGCTGTGTTGTACCAGCTGCGGCTGCGAATCGGCGGCGACGACGTCCTTGTCGACTAGTTCCTTCATGGGTTCCACATCCGCCGCACGGAGCGCACCAGCCACGCACCCTCTCCCGGCAGGTAGGATCATCCTCGCCGGCAAGAATGTGGGCTTTTTGGCGGCGGCGAGTAGTGGGCGGCGACGAAGACGTGGGTGGATAGGCAGAGGCGATCGAGCGCTGGAGGCGGGAGCGAGATTTGGGGAGTGAAAATTCAATTTGATTGGGAGAGAGAGGTCAAGGCCGCGCACAATTCGTCACTTTTGAAATTTAGGTACAAACATGCACGTATACGGCATCGTGCACACCCAGAGATTTTCCCGAACCAACCAATCAACCAACCAAGTAAAAGAAAAAGTGCACAATGTCGGTCCACAAACGTGGCAACATAAACCGAACACCAAAATAGTGTGTTAAAAAAACAGCAAAATAGGAGGGACGTTTTTTTTTGCGCAGTACTACTAAATACTAGAAGGGAGAACTACTGAAAAAAAATACTGGAAGGGACAGTTGGCACATTTAATTTCACATGGCATCTACCAGCTTTTTTGTTCATCGCTAGCTATGTTGTACCGATTAGGTAAAATGAATGGATAATTATTAAACCCTAGCTATTGTCAAGGTTTATCGGTGTGTGTCTACGTGGCCAAGTGTGCTTGCATGGTGTGGGTCCAGGTGAGTGTGATATACGGGACGGTCCTTTGTGGTTAGGGCCCACATGAAGCGGCACCGAAGTTTGAGGAACGAGCCCCACACACCGTCCGCATGCCGGACTTGTTACCTCCCATTGGCTATATCCAACATGTGATATGGCCCCGTTTACACTTACCCCACGTGAGGGTTTATGCATGCCCCTCTCGGTGTTTGACCATACCCTTCATGGGTCATATGATGAGACCACGCCAGCCCCGTGATGCACCGCCTAGGCACAAACCGGGCGCGTTACCTCTCGGTAGCTAGATCCAAACCATGCACCCCCGCTGTTTAGACCCAAGTGGAGTAGCACCTAGACACAAGACCCGCGACACTTGTGCCAGCCCCCGAACCATGCATCCCGGCCGTGTAGACTCACACATGGACATGTGTGCATGCATGTTGTGGGTCCAGCTGAGTGCGGTGCACGGGACGGGCCTTGGTTACTAGGTCTAACATCACGCGGCACCGAGATTTGAGGCAAATGAAGGAACGGGCCCCGCACTCCCTTCACAGGACGGACGCATTCCCACTCTGTGGCTTGATCCAGCATGGGATATGGCCCCAGTTGCCCACAGCCTACATGAGGGCCTACGCATGCCCCTCTCGATGTTTTAGCACACCCTCTAGGGGTCGTATGATTACACTTGCGCTAGGTCCCATGAATTTTCGGCCCCTCGATAATTTGCATGGATTATAACGGCAGATGATGAGCATCATAGCCTAGAGAACGGCGTCGAGGCCACCCTCCCTTTGGTAGCATATGGTGCATATATGGACCAAAGAGCTTAACATGGGGCTTTCATCCCAATCCTTGCTATGATTTCATGTGGCCGCCGTAGATCTTGAACTTTCGATGTTACAACCCTAGAAATGCGGTAAATGTCCTGAATAGGGGAGGGGGGGGGGGGAGGGGGAAGGCCACGCAATAAACGATCCACATAATTTTATGTTTGTTTTATCTGGCAAAACAAACAAGTATTTTTAAAATAAGGGTTTTTAGCATGTTTTAATAAGGATTTTATAATTTCACATTATAAGGTGCTTATTTTTTCCTAAAACAAATGTGTTGTAAACGCACAAAGCTCCACATTGAGCCTCTCACCATCACGTTCACGTTGAACGCACCCTAAAATGAAGGAGAGGTAGATCGAATCTCCCCACGGGGGGCAACCTCCAGCTAGTAGCTAAATATGGTTAGTTGAGAATTTCTCCCCAAGTCGTTTTTTGAGGCAAAATCACTTTCTTTTTTTCCTCCAATATTGTGGCGAAATACATGGAAGAAAAATCGTGGGAGGCACGGTGGAACGAGTGCACCTGTTTTCCCCTCCAAAAGTGCACTAGTTGCCATATTGCATGTGAACGTGTCACCTGTACAAACAATTGAATTGTCGTTTTTATTTTGTTAACAATTCCTAAATATTGAATTTCAGCATGCACCTACCCCATGTCAGTTAGGTCAAATTTGTTTTATCCAAGCTCCGCCAGCGACCGTGCAGATTCTTGTACCATGCACGTGCTGCTCCGGGCCTCTGGCGTCCGGTACCGGACAGGGGAATTTAGATGTGATGCAATACAATTCATGTTGACCCATATCATGCACCCTTAGCCAACCAAGCCGACAACATGCACCGCTAGCCACCTCGATGTAGACCATGCGGTAGTGTCCACGATGGGCAAAGATGCTCAGTTGGACATGTTTGCTTGCACTAGTGCATGATGCCCAATCTCGGTGTGCAAGACGGTAGCCGTGTGTCGCTTTGACATGCTTGGCTTACGGAGGGAGGGACTGGTTGGAGAACTAACGAACCGAGGTGGGGTCAAGGGTGGATGGATGGTGTGGGTCAACTTGGGTAAAGGGGAACAGTTTGAGGCCATTTGAACAATGGATGCCATGGCTATGGTCATGAGCTACCTCACTTGCCTTACCACGAAATTTTTCATAAGGGGACAGTGTAAACCTAAAAATTTTGAGTTTTATTTTTGGATATCCTGTTTGTTACATTTATGGCATCGTGTACAACAAATTTGGGGTTATTTTGGAGATGGTCAAAAAAATCACTTCATTACAAACGGACCGTTTGGTCTCACTTAAGCGAGTTTTTCTAACAAGGTGGTTTTTTCGACCACATCCAAATCACCTGAAATTTTGTACACATGATCTTTTCATAAACATAGACGGAATTTGAAAGTTTTCCATTTTTAGAATTTTATATAATTTATAGTGGCTCAGTGAAACTCAGGTACATACCTCTAACTTTACCCTAAGGGGACAGTGTAAACTTCATTATTGCTGAATTTTCTTTGATAATCATGTTTATTACATGGATGTGACTGTGTTAAAAAAATTGGGTGATTTGGAAAAGAAAAAGCCCACGAACTAACAGGAGATATCAAACCCGACGGCCTGCATACGACTAGAAACCCGACAACCATATGGGCCAGGATGCAGGCCCGTGGGACGTTGATTTCTCCTGCTAGTAGGCCCCACAGGGCATACACAGAAGTGGATAGGGAACTTGCTGTTTCAGTGAGAGAGGCTCATGCAATTGGTGTCTCAGCCGCGTATATAAGTAGGTGCGTGCGCGTCTCGCTTGGCGAGGTGGGACTAAACTCCCACCACCCGTCAGTTGCGCCCGGTGCGTCTCAGCGTTGGGCCAAATTTTGTTGGGCTGTCCCAGGCGAACCTCACCCGCGTGCTGGACCACGCGTCCCTGTAGATGGTTGGGCTGGCCCATCATGTACGCATATCCTTTTTCTTTTTTGTTTTTCACATATTCTCTTTCATTTATTATTATACAGTTCTAAAACAAAGGTTGTTATAAACGCACAAAACTCCTTCTTCAGCCTCTCACCATCACGTTCACGTTGAACTCACACTAAAATCAAGGAGAGGTAGATCGAATCTCCCCGCAGGGGACAACCTCCACGGAGTAGCTAAATATGGTTACTTCAGATTTTCTTCCCAAGTCGTTTTTTGAGGGGAAAATACATTTTTATTTTTTCCTCCAATATTTGTGGCGAAATACATGGAACAAAAATCGTGGGAGGCACGGGGCTACCTGTTTTTTCCCATGGCGTCTCATCCAAGCTCCCACATCAACCACGCAGATTCTTCTACCATGCATGTGTGCTGCTCTGACTTCCGGTACAAGAGAGGGGAATTTTGATCCGATGTGATGCGATTCATGTCTACCCATAGCATGCACCACTAGGCAATCGGGCCGACAACATGCACCGCTAGCCGCCTCGATCCAGATAATGGGCGAAGATGCTCAGCTGGACATGTTTGTTGGCACTAGTGCATGATGCGCCAATCTTGGTGTGCAAGACGTGTAGCCGTGTGTCGTTTTAACATGCTTGGCATACCGAGGGAAGGGACTCGTCGGAGATCCAACGAACCGAGGTGGGGTCAAGGGTGGATGGATGGTGTGGGTAAACTTGGCTAAAGGTTTGCGGTGGGTGTCTACGTGGCAAGTGTGCATGCATGGTGTGAATCCAGCTGTGTGGGATGCACTGGACAAGCCTTTTTGGATAGGGCCCACATGAAGCGGCAACGAATTTTGAGGAAAATGAAGGAATGGGCCCCACACTCCGTCTGCGTGCCGAACTCGTTCCCTCCATTGGCTACATCCAGCATGCGATATGGCATGCCTTCCACATAGCCCGCGTTACGGCTTATGCGTGCTGCTCTCGGTGTTTGACCACACCCTTCATGGGTCATACGACGACCACGCCAGGCCCCGTGAAACACGGCCTAGACACAAACCGGACGCGTTACCTTTTGGTAGCTATATCCAAAGCACATGCAGACCCGCCGTCTAGACCCACGTGTGGAGCATCACGTAGACGTTTAGACTCATACGTGGACATGCATCCTCTTGGTAGACATTAGACTCATGCGTTACCTCTTGGTAGCTAGATCCAAACTGGACTCACACCACTTACGCCAGTCCCTGAACCATGCATCCCCGCCGTTTAGACTCACACGTGGACATGTGTGCTTGCATGTTGTGGGTCCAGTTGAGTGCGATGCACGAGACATGCCTTGGTTACTAGGTCTAACATCACATGGCATCGAGATTTGAGGCAAATGAAGGAACGGGCCCCGCACTCCTTTCACAGGCCGGACGCATTCTCTCTTGACGGCACCACACCTGGTCCGGTGAATTTTTAGCCCCTCACGAATTTGCATTGATTATAACGACAGCAGACGGGCATCATAGCCGTAGAGAACGGCTTCGAGGCCACGCCTCCCGTTGGTAGCATATGGCACATATATGGACCAAAGAGCTTAACATGGGGCACTCATCCCATTCCCTGCTATGATTTTATGGTGGCCGCATAAGATGTTGAACTTTCGTGGTAACAACCATAGAAATGCGGTAAATGGCCCGAATATGCGAGGGGGGGGGGTAATAAAGGCGACGCAATTACCTACCCCCATTATTGAAGTTTGTTTTTTTGGAAAGAAACAATTTTTTATAAATAAGGAATTTTCAGCACTTATTAGTAACGATTTTATAATTTCACATTGTAAGGTGCATTTTTTCTCTCTAAAACAAAGGTGTTGTAAACGCACAAAACTCCTCCTTGATCCTCTCACCATCACCTTCATGTTGAACTCACCCAAAATGGATTTCCCTCTTTTTTACGATTTTCCTTTGTTTTTGTTTTTTAGACAAAAGGATTTTGCTTTGTGTTTTTTGTATTAGTAACATAGGGTTTTACTTTGTGACTGGTAAGCGGCCTGTGGGCCTGTTTGGTTGTTTCTTTACGAACTGGACCCACGGGCCGTTATTTTCTGTGCTTGACACGGATAGGGTCCGTGTCATCACCCCCATCGCCCACACACCCCCGCCCCCCTCACCCCCACCCTCCCCACAAACCACCCCGCCGCGACCCCGCCGCCTACTCGCCTGGCCGCTCTCGACGGTTGGAGCAGAAGAGCGCGGAGTGAGATTGGGAGGCCGTCAGCAAGCACCTAGCGACTACCGGCGACTAGTTGAAGTGAGAAACCCTAACTTGTAATCTTCGACTTCTTTGTTCCTTGTTGTGTTGCCGTTTCGGGAGTTGGATATGGTTTTCAAAGTCAGAGATTAGATAGTTAGGATTTTTAAATTGGAGGTTAGGTGGAAGGCGATGCAGAGATTGAAGGAAGTTTTCTACATCGGTGGCTAGCTGGGTATTTTTCTTTTAGGGTTTCGGTATTCCAGGGTTTTCATAACAATGAACAAGTGCAGATGCGTAACACAATAGCAGCAATTTTCAGCAAACAGTCCTTTAAAAACTTTAAAAAATATTGGCCTTGTGCAGTGGTGAATCCAGGAAGAAACCAGTGGGTGGGCTCAAAACTTATAAGCTGGGCTAGTGGATTAAATTCCTTTTTAGGCCGAAATTAGGTTGGGTTTAGTAAGGCAGCCATTAACCTGTAGTCCTAGATTGCAAGTCAACTAAACATTTCTCAGAATAATACTTACTGCAGTGTTTTTTTTGCAGAATATGAAATTTTGATCCAAATATTTGTATCTTTGTAGGGAAATAACAATAAACTCTTAATTCTGTTGCCCAATTAGTTCATATTTTAAAGATTATAAATGTGAGGGCATACAATATATCAGAGTTTTTAGGAATTATTTTAGTCTTTATTTTGTGTGGTTATGTAGTACCAGGAAAAAGTGAAGTAAGTTCATTTTCGCCAACATGTCAGACAAGTGGCTAATTGAGTTGGTTACCCTGACGATCCTTCGTCCGTCCAGAAAAGATTTTATTTTCTTTTTCAAGGACCATATTGTTGGATGCGGATGTATGTAGATGGGCTGTATGTTGAAGGTGTGCGTGTGTACATTCGGGTGGGCCGAGTAACAGCAGTAGTAAGATTTATGTTTTCATAGGACTTTTCTCAGAGATTACTGCTCAGTCTCAGACACTACCTTAGTTGTGCTGCAGAGGAGGAGGGGCCAATGCCGCGCGTTGACGCTCGGGGTGAGCCCATGCTGCCGGTCGAGGATGAAGAGAAGGACATGTCTGAACAAGCTGTGGTGCGGCGGGCACGCGCTGCGTTGCGGGGTTATGAGGAGTGGAGGGCGAGCCACCCGCTCAGTTCAAGTGTATGATTGTTGATTACTGATGCAGTACCTTCGTTGATTATACTGTATGATTATTGCCTAGTGTGTTTACATGCATACGCCCTTTTCTTAAATTCTCATCCTTTGCTTTTCTTCATTTTATTTGTTTACACAGGTGGTGTGCATAACCTATCGACAGGACTGCAACAGGCCCAATGAAGATGGGTTGACATTTACCATCAGGCTAGATGGGGACACTTCAGCTCTGGTATAAATAATCATGTCAATTTTACTTGTACTGTGTTTGTTCCCCTCTACTTTGAAGATTAACAATATGTAGGAAATAAATAGCAATTAAATTCTACATCTACATATCGTGCCATGCTACGCAAGGCACCAGTTCAGCGCCATCCCAGACAGTTCATTGCTTTTTCAAGCGAGAGGGAGCCGCATGTATGATTTTGGCGTGTACAAAGGGAATTCAAGGGCGATCATCTGTGGTGAAAACTGGTGCAGGTTTGTTGAAGACTTCGACCTGCGAGAAGGCGACCTTGTCTCCTTCGATTTGACTGAAGACATTCCTATGGTGTACTGCTGGAACCTGCCAAGGACATGCGATCAAAACGAAGAGCGTAAAGATCCTCTAGAATTAGCTGTCATAACAAAGGGAATTAATCTTACGAAGCAAGAGGAGCGTAACCTACATGACCTTTTGGCAATGAAGAAAGGTTATATAGGTGCATTTTTTGTCCACCGCTTCACCAAGTCGAACATAGGAGGAAAGACGATGGTATGTTTTTGGTGTACTAGTATTTTCTATTTGGTATGCAATTTTCTTTGTTTTTTCATGGAGAGAAAGTTTAATGATATGCTATTGTAGCTGAAACCAGTGAATACACTGATTTGTGTTTTTGCATATCCTTTTGTTTCCCATAACTGAAGATCCTTATGTAATATATGTAGATGTAGCTGAAGATCCTTTTGTTTACTGCTCCTTCACATATTTGATAATTTTTCTTCCTATGACGGTGCATACAGAGATTACCGGTGAAAGTTGTCGACGCCCTGAAGACCCCAGGAGATGGGGAGATACCGGGAGATGGGCTTGCTGGCATTCGGCTATGCAAGGACAGTTTGATGTCGGTCAAGTACCACAAGTGTGATAATGGCCGCATCATCTTCAGCAAGGGATGGAGTGATTTTGTTGACAGTGAAGAGCTTAAGGTTCATAAAGCCGTTCTTTTCGGTTTCAAGACCACCACCCGTGAAGATCTTCAGATCGAGGTGGTTATGAACATGCTGACCAAGGAGCCACAAATGTAGCACGACAACGCAAGAGTGTCCTTTACACTAGGTATAGTGCGAAAACTATTTTGATAACAGTTATGCATCTATGGGGTTATGTCTTCATTATGTCTTGGGTGATGATGATTATGAGAGGAGGACATGTTGCAGTTAGAGTAAATGCTAGGATTCGGCCCTATTCAGGACTCAAAATAGGTCTTTCACAGGTGGTTGCTTTATTGGTTGCTGTTTCCCTGGCTATAATCATGAACGATGGTAATGCAAATGGAATCGTTAAGGGGGTTTTATTAATATTTTAAATCATGGAGTTAAGATGGTAGAACTACCTATGAGTGTTTGCGTAGGAGATGCGGGAAGGGCATCAGTTGTGTTCTTGACTCTTTGGCAATGCAGGAATAATGTGAGATTACAAAATAAATGGTATAGTGATCTTATGATTCTTGGTTAGCTAATTTGCTTGTGGATCATGGGATGGTCTATATTGCAGATGAAGGTGGTAAACAAAGAGGTGCTGATGTTGGGAGCAAAGAGGTGATGATGGTCTATATGCGCACGCTAGAGCATGTAGCAGGTAAATTGTACAGTTCATCGCAAGTGTGGAGTCACAGGGTACTGCGGTGTCGCCTGCGCATCTCTGCCGTAGTTTTATTTTTTGGACCTTCATGTTAAGTCTGGCTGGGCTTGCTACCATGTATGATTTGTGCTGCTAGTTGATTACTTTAGTTTCTAGCTGTAGTTTGTATCAGGGGGTTGAAAGACCATTTGTTTTCTGTTAATGGAAAATCAGAGGGGGTGACCCTTCTTTTGATTAAAAAAATGAACTTTCTCTATGCAATAAAAAAATAAAATTTCTCTATTCAAACCCAGTTGAGAACAGTATTCATTATAAATCTGAAATAATCTTTTGGAAAAAATGGCTATTGCATTCTGTGTATTCATTATAAATCTGAAATAATCTTTTGGTAAAAATGGCTATCGCATTCTGTATCATAGCTAGCGAAACCGAAACAAAATAAACGTCTTAAGTATAATATCTCATGAACGTGGATCAAATTAGGCAAGACAGCTAGAATAAAGGATGATTCAACTTGCAGGAAATTTGAACTTACGACTTACTAGCAGTATAATAAAGTTTACGGACTATCAGCTAGATAAATAGAAGAAACATTTTATGTTGATTCATTCTTCCTTCCGGACTTCTTTGACCGCCTAGACGATGGTTTGGCGAGATGCTGGCGCTGACTCTCGAACCCCATCTGGAAGTTCACCAACCACCTGTATACGTCGTAGGTGGCATACGTGTCCATGGAAGCATAATAGATGTTCTTCAAGGGCAAGGGCGCTTCTGCCCATATATGGTGGTCATCTTCTGTGAGAATGTCCTTCATCTTGGTGTAGCTGTGGTGGATGATGGAACCAGCATAGTCAGCCAAGCCATACTTTGGCTTAATCGTCACTGGATCAGGCACTCTCCACATATTCTGGATATCCACAAAGTTTTGTACCACCAGACCAACATGCTTGAGTTTTTTCTTGTCATTCTCGATGTCCACCCCAACACAGGTGTACTCCTCGTCGAGCAGGAAGGTGGCAAGCAGGCCGCAGTGCTCATCAGCAACGCTTATGTGGTACACGAGGACGTAGATGCCAACGCATAACTAGACCACGGCCGCCATCTGTGTCGGACCACGAGGCCAGGTGTACTCCACATCCAGTGCAACTATCTTCTGGTCGTCGTTCCGCATCCAGTATTTGAATCTGCTAATATAGTACTCAACAGAGCGAGCCTTGTTCGTGTACTTCACACAAATTTCGGTATTTCCATCTGCCCTAGCATCATAATCATTCTCGAACGCCATGCCGAAGGACTGTAATTGATGAAACCAGTATAAGACATGAAGCATGACAATAACATGATAACAATAAGCCGAGATGAATATGACAGCAGATAGTATAGGAATTCTGGCGCTATTGAAAGTTTATGTAAACAAGTGCATGAACAATTTAAACTAAACAAGTACTCCCTCTGTAAAGAAATCACTAAAGCAGTGAACCAAAAGTTGTTATATTTCCTTGCAGAGGGAGTATATGCGAATTAACAATATAAATTTACGCTCTTGAAATATTTATCTAAACAACTACATCAACAATCAAGAATAAACATGTATCTATGAATTGTTCATCGCCCATGTAGATGAAATTGTGTGTACAAACTAAAGATGCAGGAGAAAAACAAGAAATTGACAAGAGAACTGACTAGATGTTGCAAGCAGATGAATCTGTGTGCAAAATTCTCATAAGGCAACGGACTACATGTTGCAGGCAGATGAATCTGTGCGCACAAAATAAAGAAGCAGGAGAACAAGAAATTGACAAGAAGAAGGCCATCGTATGTGCTGCTACTGGAGAACTACTAACAAAATTGACAGGAAGGAGAACTCACCGTTCCAGAAGCCAGATTGTTGGGAGAGTGGGCGACGCAGAGGAAGAGGGAATCGAGAGGACGCAGAGGCAGAGGAACCGTTTTTGGAGAATCGTGGCAGTGAGGACGTAGCGCCCTCGCGCATGCCCGTCCTAAATAATTGGGACAGGGCTCGTCCCGCCTGTTGGAGTCCTCGCTTCCTTTTTCATGTTCACATTTAAAATGGGCTCACCCATAGGCCCGTATAAGAAAGCACAAGAAGCCCAAACGCTTCACGGTTGAGATTACTGATCTAAACTTGCTAAAAAATTCTCAAAATAAAAATATAGCTAAAAAAACTTTACGTGATCTAAAACTACCTCTTCGTGAGATCCCAAATTCCCAATATTTCCTTGTGGTGGGTTGTTAGAGAATCCCCTATACATAAACATTACGTGATCTAAAACTACCTCTTCGTGAGATCCCAAATTCCCAATATTTTCTTGTGATCGGTTGTTAGAGAATGCCCTATAAATACGAAGCTTTTCACGGCATAGATCGTATACTTCCACCCCACGCCGCCCATACCTAGCCTTCCATGACTACACCGAATTACCACCCCACGCCGCCCAAAGTAGCTCCCAGGTCGGTGAAGCCGACGGAGCCGTCATCTTCAAAGCCTGCGTCGGCGAATCCTGAGATGAAAGAGAAGGGCACGTCAGAGAAGCCGACGAAATAGAAGGGCACGTCGGAGAAGCCGGCGAATCAAAAGATGAAAGCGAACGGGAATGGAGCCGGTCGCCATCGAGAGAATCCTCTGGTAACGATCGAGATCCTTGTATTGTGTATACACCCTCCTTCCCAAGTCTGCATGCAAACCCATTATTTACGGCGCACATCTTTTTGATCTCGTTTAGTTACAGCCATAACGAACTATCCCTATTTTACCTAAGGGAGATTGGTGTGTCTAGAAAGGCTTGCACGAATCTTAGCATAAAATCAATGACATAGGACTTAGATAAGCAATACTTGGAGCACATCTACATGGCTTTAGCAAAACTTAAGGGAGATCGTGGATACCTTCCTCTCTTAGTTTTTAGTCGTGAATGCCTCTCTCTGTAATGAAACTTGTGCTAATTTTCATGCTGGAAAGTTCTACGTGCAACGATATGGAAAGGAAGGACTAGTAATTCAACTTTGTTTAAAACCAACAACCGAATCAACAAAATAATCGTAGTACTCCTAAATGCCTGATCAAATACGCAGTAGACAGAATACAAAGTAGTTTAGTACGTAAGTTGCACGCCTCACTTATTTGGCATTGAGAACATCAAATGTATGTACTATATTAAATTTTAGGTTGACGAGAAATAAAGGAGAAAACTAAAGAGAAAGATGGACAGTAGGATCAGATGTTACATTCCTAGTATGGTGATTATCTATAAACTATTGATCCTGTGATCATGTATGCAATTATTTTCGTAAGCGTGACGCCTGAAACTTTAGTAGTGTACAAAGAACAAAGTCTGCTCCTTGTACTAAAAATCTATACTATTATCAGTCAATTTGCGGACAGAGATAGCTTGTTTTTCTATGTCTGGTGTTCATTATATGGCCTAGAAGCTCTATAATTTCATGCAGTAATGTAGAGCACAATTTTGATATTGGCATAGATTACATCTAGTTGGTTCTATGCGTGTTTAAATGAATACCATACAGAATCTAATCACACTATTTGTACATTCAGGGAACTCAGGTTGCTTCATTGCTGCAATACGAGAAGTTCATAAAAGATTTAAACGCACAGCAACTGACGTACATCAAGTTGATTGGACTGGGTGAACTTCTCAAGACTCCTGGCATTAGAATGAGACGTGTACTGTGCCAGGCCATCGCTTATTCATATGATGCAGAGCAGGATGCCTTTATAATTAATGGGAGACCATGTAGGATCACACTAAAAGATGTGGAGCATATAACAGGCATGCCCTGCATGGGGAAGAATCACGTCTCTTCAAATCACAACGATACTTTGGAGTTGTGGAAGGAACTGAAAGACCCCAATGACACAAAAGTAACTTTGAAAGGATTGCTAGCCAAGATGAAAGGCAACAGCACACCTAATTTTGTCAGGCCATTTGTCTTGTACACCATAGGCAAATATGTATGCCCGCAACACAGCAGTATGTGGACAACAGATACCTTGGGATTGTTAGAAACGTTGAGACAATAAAGAGCACCAATTTTGGACAGCTTACACTTGACCATCTTATGACTAGCGTCGGGAAATTTGTAAATGGTGGAGCAAATCTGGAGGGCAACCTACCACTGCTGCAAGTAATACAATCATTATTAACATACAATACATTTAATTTTATGGAAAATTTTCTAAGCTATTTTTGTTGTAATGCAGACGTGGTACTACGAGAAGTGGAGGGTGCACCAATTGGACTCTACCATCTCGTATGCATCAAGGTTAAGGCCGCTGATCCAAAACTGGAGTGACGAGAAGGCAAAGAAGGTTGACAAGATAATCAACAAAAATTATATAGGGGTTGGAGAGGTAAAGTGTTAGTACTGTGTGCCTGGATTATCTACCATATGTTTTGAATGATACTAACGACACTAACATACAGTATGTCGATGACCTGCTGCGGCCTTACAATCCGCCACCAGTTGGGACGCCGGTCAAACCAAAGACTGACGGTCAGGTAAATGATGAACATCAGACACAAATATATATTGTAACTTTGCAAGTACAATTGAACTCTTATGCTTCTAACTGCTTGTAATTTGCAGGATAAGGCACTCATGGGCCGTGTATTGGCTGATTTGAAAGAAGTTGCCTCCATTGTGCGGGAAGCCAGTGCATAACAATTTGATAGGATGAGCACCCTTGAAAAAAAATGGACGAGTGCCTTAGGCGTACACTTGCGAACGGCAGACGCACGGACGACCTCATCACAAAATTCAATGTAAGTATACCATTATGAGTTTCTATAAATATTTTTACTATTAATACTCTCCACACTAACACATTTGTTTTAAAGAACCACCGCTATGGAATATTTGATGCTGATTGCCCAGGAGTAGAGGACATACAGCTATCTAACCTGGGAGTACCTACGGACCCAATGGAGGTTCCAGGAGAGAATACTACTCACCAGCAAAAACAAAAAAAATGACATGGAGGTCATTGCCAAAGACATTTCTACTAAGGGAATACAAAAAGATAACATGGATGCCCCCATGAAGAACGCAGCTGAAGATTTGTAGCCTGCTCCTAGTTTGCAATTGCGAAAGCATTCAAAAACCACCACAAGCCTTGAAGCTTTCATGGTGATACACATTTCACATCTAACAGATTTTGTTTTAAGTTAATGAAGATTCGTAGCTAACATATGATCTTCCACGTTCAGGATGAAGAAGACAGAGCTGTTGCTGCAGCTTGCAAGGAGAGTCTCAAGAATGTTTCACAGCTTTATAAAGAGCTGGATGCTTTGCAGGGTGCTCCGAGTTTGGATTCACGAAAGCATTCCAAAGCCACCACAAGCCTTGAAGCTTTCCTGGTGATGCACATTTTACAGTTAACTGGTTTTGTTTTTTTTATTTCACGCAGATTGCAAGCTAACAAGTGCTTTATTTCGAATCACATGATCCTCTGAATTTGAGGCACAATGATAATGTGTGAAAGGCTGAACAAAGAAGAGATCAAGATGATGAAGATGTCAGTATTGAGGTGGGGGGAGAGGTAGGTACCAAAAGCAAACACCGGTCTGCCAAGGCTAAGGCAATAAGGGAGCCGGAAGAGACACATGTCTTCCCAGTTGATGAGGACAACTATGATGATTCTTTAGCAAAGCAGCGACAAGATAGCGTGGTTGATTCCATGCTACCAACTCGTACGAGCATCCGGAAAAGAGTGGCATCTTCATTATTGTGCAATGAAGATTATGTTCTGTACGATAGTGATAAGAAGAGAAAGAGAAACAGGACTCCATCGGAGTCTAACAACGATTCCAAGGACACAAAGAATACAAAGAGGAAAAAACCGTGCAAGCATTTTTAAAGATATAGACATAGGTGCTTCGAGGCTGGAGACCGACCTTGACAAGTTTCGACAGAATCACGTGGCCGAAATTGTCAACACCTCAGATCTTGATAAACAATTGGTGGTAATTGATGACATTGTTCTGCTACAGAAGCATCTGCAATGCCTCACCATGACAGATGGAGTTTTAGATGACAAATGGTTGGGTGACAAAGTAAGATATTTGCCAAATTATTTTATCAATTTTCTTTTGCACAGTACAATTAACTTGAATTTTGTTTTAGTTGGTTGATGCTGTGATTCAGATCATGCGTCATGATCATCCTGAGGACATAAGGGACGGGCAACTGGTTTACATTGAGAGGGTGGCCGGCGTCGCTATGCTCGAAAGAGATGGTAAGGTAAAGAACTGCCACGAGGCCGCTTTGGCGGGCAGTCATGGAACAACAAAAGGAGACAACTACCTCAGACATGATCTGGTACCATCTAACCATGACATAAACACATTTATTTTTGTAATCATTATGCATGTTGATGTAATCATCTTTGCTGTCCAAGTTTTTCTACCTACGAACATGGCGAACACCCACTGGTTCCTTGTGGTCGTAAACCCCACAAGGAGGGAGATTCAGATTCTTGATTCACTTTTTAGCTACGTAGTAACACAAGTGGTTCACGTGGTGAGATTTTAAACGTCTTTCAATATAACACAACATTTAGCATCATACCTAACCTTGAACCATGAGCAACTTCTCATACCATGGACTTTGGCAGATACGTGAAGCACATCTGAGAGCATCGCTGCGAATCAATGGACCACAAAGCCATGCATGGCAAGACATTAACGTGACCCAATGGACAGTAAAGCATGTTCCTGTGCCAAGACAAGATGACAAGTCAGTCAACAGTATTAGCTTCTCAATATGTTTTGAATTTTTAATACATGAAATGGTGCTAACAGAATTAATTGTTGTAGTTCTTCTTGTGCACTCTACATGCTGAAGAACATCGAATTCTTTACGGGAGAAGATCTTACGCTGCGTTATGACCAAGTACGTAGAGTAACACCTAAAATTCTGTCAATTTTGTAAACATATGGAACGATACTAACATATCCTCCCATCCAGGCATACATTGACAATTATAGAAGAGAGCTGCCTGTTGCCCTTCTTACTTCGCCCTACAACAAATTGAAGTCCATGAAAAGGCTGAAGACGTACATTGCTAGCCTATCGGATGCAGCTGCGATTGAAGATCATGAAGATGCAAGCGGTTAGTCCAGCAGTGGTTGATTCTTAGATCTGGAGTGTACACTTGGTTAAGAAGCGGTAGAGTAGGGTGTGGTTTGGTTTTAGTCCCAAAGAAGCTTTCCTAGCCATGTTCATAGTCTAGTGCGGATTAATCAAGTTGTAATATTTCACAGTACTGGTTCCAAATACTACTCTTGAAATAAATTTGGTCTGCATGGGAGACGCTGAAACATATATTTGCTTTTTACAACCAGAACTTTTGAAGCTTTTTTTAACATTGCTAGTTAGAAGTTTCAAAAAAATTTCAGTTAGTGCTGAAATATTTTGGCTGAAAGGCAAATATTGCAGTGAGTGCTTAAATGAATGAAGTTCAGTTATTTCATCGAAATCTCACCGAAGTGAAAACCATGGTGTCGTGCCATCTTGAGCAGCAACAGAAATGATTCAGCGTTATTAACAAAATTTGGTCTCACAGATACGAGGAAAAAAGGCATGATTTTGAGCATGCAAGATCGGATGGGCAATAAAATAACATCACAAGAGAGTAAAATACTTCACAAATAATTAGGAGGGGGCTCGTCGCAGCAGTTGGAGTCCTCGCTTCCTTTCTCATGTTCACATTTCAAATGGGCTCATCACATTATAATAGGCCCGTATAAGAAAGCACAAGAAGCCCAAACGCTTCACGGTTGAGATTACTGATCTAAACTTGCTAAAAAATTCGAAAAATAAAAAAAACTAGCTAAAAAAACATTACGCGATCTAAAACTACCTCTTCGTGAGATCCCAAATTCCCAATATTTCCTTGTGATCGGTTGTTAGAGAATGCCCTATAAATACGAAGCTTTTCATGGCATAGATCGTATACTTCCACCCCACGCCGCCCATACCTAGCCTTCCATGACTACACCGAATTACCACCCCACGCCGCCCAAAATAGCTCCCAGGTCGGTGAAGCCGACGGAGCCGTCATCTTCAAAGCCTGCGTTGGCGAATCCTGAGATGAAAGAGAAGGGCACGTCAGAGAAGCCGACGAAAGAGAAGGGCGCGTCGGAGAAGTCGGCGAATCAAAAGATGAAAGCGAACGGCAATGGAGTCGGTCGCCATTGAGAGAATCCTCCGGTAAAGATCGATATCCTTGTATTGTGTATACACCCTCCTTCCCAAGTCTGCATGCAATCCCATTATTTACGACGCACTTCTTTTTGATCTCGTTTAGTTACAGTCATAACCAACTATTCGAAGGGAGATTGGTGTGTCTAGATTAGCATGAAATAAATGACATAGGACTTAGATAAGCAATACTTAGAGCACATCTAGATGTGCTTTAGCAAAACTTAAGGGAGATCGTGCATGCCTTCAGTTTTTAGTCGTGAATGCCTCTCTTTGTAATGAAACTTGCGCTAATTTTCGTGCTGGAAAGTTCTACGTGCAACGATATGGGAAGGAAGGACTAGTAAATGGTGGAGCAAATCTAGAGGGCAACCTAGCACTGCTGTGAGTAATACAATCATTATTAACATACCATATATTTAATTTTATGGAAAATTTTCTAAGCTGTTTTTGTTGTAATGCAGACGTGGTACTACGAGAAGTGGAGGGTGCACCAATTGGACTATACCATCTCGTATGCATCAAGGTTAAGGACGCTGATCAAAAACTGCCACGAGGTCGCTTTGGCGGGCAGTCATGGAACAACAAAAGGAGACAACTACCTCAGACATGATCTGGTACCATCTAACCATGACATAAACACATTTATTTTTGTAATCATTATGCATGTTGATGTAATCATCTTTGTTGTCCAGGTTTTTCTACCTATGAACATGGCGAACACCCACTGGTTCCTTGTGGTTATAAACCCCAGAAGGAGGGAGATTCAGATTCTTGATTCACTTTTCAGTTACGTAGAAGAGAGCTGCCTGTTGTCCTTCTTAATTCGCCCTACAACAAATTTAAGTCCATGAAAAGGCCGAAGAAGTACAATGCTAGCCTATCGGATGCAGCTGCGATTGAAGATCATGAAGATGCAAGCAGTTAGTCCAGCAGTGGTTGATTCTTAGATATGGAGTGTACACTTGGTTATGAAGCGGTAGAGTAGGGTGTGGTTTGGTTTGGTTTTAGTCCTGAAGAAGGTTTCCTAGCCATGTTCATAGTCCAGTGCGGATTAATCAAGTTGTAATATTTCACAGTACTGGTTCCAAATACTATTCTTGAAATAAATTTGGTCTGCATGTGAGACGCTGAAACATATATTTGCTTTTTTCAACCAGAACTTTTGAAGCTTAGGAAGGTTAACTGAATTCTTAAATTTATATTTAAGTGTCGTCGTAGTCTGGACAAGATTCAGAACAATTACATCGGTAGTTAGAAGTTTCAGAATTTTTTAAACATCGCTAGGTAGAAGTTTCAGAATTCTTTTAACATCGCTAGTTAGAAGTTTCAGAAAAATTTCAGCGAGTGCTGAAATATTTTGGCATCGCTAGTTAGAAGGTTCAGATTTTTTTAACATCGCTAGTTAGAAGTTTGAGAAAAAAATTCAGTGAGTGTTGAAATATTTTGGCCGAAATTCAGTGAGGCTGAAATATTTTGGCTGAAAGGCAAATATTGCAGTGAGTGCTGAAATGAATGAAGTTCAGTTATTTCATCAAAATCTCACTGAAGTGAAAACCATGGTGTCGTGCCATCTTGAGCAGCAACAGACATGATTCAGTATTATTAACAAAATTTGGTCTCACATATACGAGGAAAAAAGGTATGAGCATGGGCATGCAAGATCGGATGGGCAATAAAATAGCTTTACAAGAGAGTAAAATACTTCACGTGTGAAGACTCAATCTTAGTTGACTTTAGAACCAGTTTTCATCCCAAAAGAGGTCCAGTGAACTACTTATAAGCAATAATAAAAGCGGTCCAGTTCTTTTGGCTGATTTTCAAAGAAACGGGAACGATATCTTTTTGATGATCGTGATTCTCAGGAGACCTACGTGTTGTTATGCAACTTACCTTGGTTTTTTTAAACCATAACTTACCTTTGCTAAACTCTCCACGCCCCCCTAATATTCAACCAGGTGGGTCCCCTCCCTTGATTTCCTCCAACCAAACAAATCTATACGTAGATATATGCCCGGGTGATTCTCAGGAGACCTACGTTTGTTACGCAACTTACCTTGGTTTTTTTTAAACCATAACTTACCTTTGCTAAACTCTCCACGCCCCCCCTAATATTCAACCAGGTGGGTCCCCTTCCTTGATTTCCTCCAACCAAAGAAATCTATACGTAGATATATGCCCGGGTTGTTACGATCCCTATAAATAGGGATCCTTTGAAACTTCGTAGATCATAGTTCGTCCTTCTGCGCCGCCCAAACCAGCAAGACAGAAGGACGGAGCAACCCAGGAATCCAGCAAGACCGAACGACGGAGCCAAACATGAATCCTCTGGTAACTCCCCACGATCTCAGCCGCTGCTATTTTTCGTGCCACGGTCTTCCTCACATGATCTCTTGCTGCGACCCCACTCGTTGTTTGCATATTCATGTAACTCAGCACGTTTTTAAATAAATTAAGTTGGGGGGCGTTAGGGGAGGGCGCTAGGATTTGTTTCCTACCAGATTGGCAGTTTATTGATTAATTCCAGGCTAAATCTTAGCGTCTGGTCTTGTCGATGCCAATTAGTGCAGCGGGTGCTTGCCTTCTTTTTTTCCTTCCACACGAGTCATGGAAGGCATCGATGGCCCATGTTTTAATTCCATACTACTGACCATGATTAGTGCCTAGAGTTGAGGAGACCACGGTTGGATAGTTTTTTATTTTCCAATCTTTATTTTATTTCGGATAAGTGCCTTGCAATGGAGATTACCTTAGATGACCGTTCAAACGTAACCAAGCTGAATCACATGATAGTATTTGCGCATACATGGAACTCAGCATGCTTGTACCTCATGCAGTAGCGTAGAGCACAATTTTTATGTTGGTATATATAAGCTGCATTCGTCTGTATGAGTGTTTAAATTGTATACCATGCTGAATCTAATCACACTTGCACATCCATTGAACCCAGGATGCTTCTTTGCCGCCATATGAGGAGTTCATAAACGGATTAAACACGCAGCAAAGGATGTACATCCAGTTGATAGGACTGGGCGGACTTCTCAAGACACCTATCATCAAAATTAGACATGTACTCTGCCTGGCCATCGCTAATTCATATGATGCAGAGCAGGATGCCTTTATCATCAATGGGAGACCATGTAGGATCACACTAGAAGATGTAGGGCATATAACAGGCATGCCCTGCCATGGGAAGAAACACGTCCCTTCAAATCTTGATGATAATATGGAGTTGTGGAAGAAACTGAAAGACCGTAATGACACCAAAATAACTTTCAAAGGATTGCTAGCCAAGATGAAAGTCGACAGCACACCAAATTTTGTCAGGCCATTTGTGTTGTACACCATAGGCAAATATGTATGCCGAACAAAAGAGGAGTATGTCGATAACAAATATATTGGGATTGTTAGAAACGTTGAGACGATTAAGGGCACAAATCTTGGACAGCTAACGCTTGACTATCTTATGGATAGCGTGAATAATTTTGTAAATGGTGAGGCAATTCTGGAGGGGAATCTACCACTGCTGCAGGTAATTCGTAGTAGTACAATTATCAGTTACCTAACATACATTACATAATGTACGGGAATATTTGTAAACTGCTTTTGTTGTCATGCAGACATGGTACTACGAGAAGTTCAGAGTGCACCAATTGGACTCTAGCATCTCGTATGAATCAAGGTTAAGGCCGCTGATCCAGAACTGGAGCGAGGAGAAGGAAAAAAAGGTTGACAATATAATCCAGAATAATTATCTGGGAGTTGGAGAGGTAAAATGTCAGCACATTGCCTGGATTATGTAACATATATATTTTCTAAATCATACTAACGACACTAAACTGCAGTATGTTGAGGACCTGATGAGGCATTTCATTCCAGCACGAGATGGTACGCTGGCCAAACCGAAGACTGCCGCTGTAAATGAGTTACATAAGGCATAAATATATATTGTAACATTCCAACTAGTATGAAGTTATATGATTCTAACTGTTTCAAAGTCTCAGATTAAGGTACTCGTCGGACGTGTATTGACTGATTTGCAAGAAGTTGCCTCCCTCGTGCGGGAGTCTGGTACAGAACAAAACCATAGGATGTGCACCCTTAAAAAGAAAATGGATGAGTGCCTTAGGCATACCCGTACAAATGGCAAGCTCACGGAGGACCTCATCAAAGAATTGAAGGTAAGCCTAGAATTATGAGATTAGTATATATAATTGGAAATTTACATGTACAAGTTTTTTTCTAATTTAGTTTACTATCAAAACACCCCAGACTAACATGTATTTTTTAAAGAAAAAACACGATGGAATATTTCCAGGAGTGGACGACATACATCTATCTGACCTCGGGGCACCTTCACACCCAATGGGGGCCTCTGTTGAGAATGCTGAGCAGGCTTCTGACCAGGGGAAACAAAAGGATGTCACGGAGGTCGCTGCTAAGCACGATTAGAACACAAGTGAGTTGTGGGCGTTATAAGTCATACTGCTTACCAGCATGTCATACTTTGGTTCGGCGGTATTATTGGACGAAGCGGCCTGGACTGACATTACGCGTACGCTTACGCGAGACCGGTTCTCCCGACGTGCTTTGATGTACGCATGTTAACTTAATTATGAAACAATTATTGTCATTTTAGAAATAATATTTGATCTTCCACGTACAGGATGAAGCATTCGAAAGAGCTGCTGCAAATATCAAACAGGATCTCAGTGGTATTCATAAGCTTTTGAAAGAGGTGGATGATATCCAGGGAGCTCCTAGTTTTGATAAGCAAATGCATTCCAAAGCCACCACAAGCCTTGAAGATTTCCAGGTGATGCACATTTTACCTATAA
>NC_053028.1:337127090-337137648 GCF_003073215.2 Triticum urartu
CTAGTAGTGTTAATTACTCCTTGTAGTTGATGCTAGTTGGTTTAATTGGTGGAAGATCATATGTTAAGATCCTATATGCACATTAATACCCCTCTGATTATGAACATGTTTATGCTTTGTGAGTAGTTACTTTTGTTCCTGAGGACATGGGAGAAGTCTTGCTATTAGTAGTCATGTGAATTTGGTATTCGTTCGATATTTTGATGAGATGTATGTTGTCTCTCCTCTAGTGGTGTTATGTGAACGTCGACTACATGACACTTCACCATTGTTTGGGCCTAGAGGAAGGCATTGTGAAGTAATAAGTAGATGATGGGTTGCTAGAGTGACAGAAGCTTAAAACCCTAGTTTATGCGTTGCTTCGTAAGGGGCTGATTTGGATCCATATGTTTCATGCTATGGTTAGGTTTACCATAATACTTTTGTTGTATTTGCGGATGCTTGCAATAGAGGTTAATCATAAGTGGGATTAGGGATGGCAATTTTATCCATGGATCTGGATACCCATGGATACCCGACCCGGTTGGGCAAGGGTGTGGAGCTCATTTTTGCCCATGGGTCCATGGATATGGATACCCACGAACAGCTGGGGTGGGCACAGTTATAGTTTGTGCTCCATGGATATCCAATGGATACCTGTACGTCATGTGAGGCCATATGCCAGTGATAGTAGAAAGAGCGAATCAATGGGAAATGGAAGGAAATATGCAACTGGTGCCATAAGATATATGCTGTAGAATCAACCTCTAGTATGTCACACTTAAGGACTCATCATATTACTTGTTGCCTACTTATGCATGTAGCTTATGTTATCATTTTTGAGTGAATGACAATGAGCTAATTTGATCTTTGGGAAGGCTTCATGCTGACTTTTCTATGCCCATGGAGCTCCATGGGTATGTGGGTATCAAGCGGGTTTGGGCATGGGCACAAGTTGTGCCCATGGATAATTTGATGGATGGGCAGAGGGTAGGAAGATGGGTCACGGGTTGGATTTGGACCAGCTCCACCCGCCCCAAACCCGACCCATTGCCATCCCTAAGTGGGATGCTTGTCCAAGTAAGGGCAGCACCCAAGCACCGGTCCACCCACATACCAAATTATCAAAGTACCGAACGCGAATCATAGGAGCGTGATGAAAGCTAGCTTGACGATATTCCCATGTGTCCTCGGGAGCGCTTTACATCATATAAGAGTTTGTCCAGGCTTGTCCTTTGCTACAAAAAGGATTGGGCCACCTTGCTGCACCTTATTTACATTTGTTACTTGTTGCTCGTTACAAATTATCTTATCACAAAACTATCTGTTACCACTTATTTCAGTACTTGCAGAGAATACCCTGCTGGAAACCGCTTATCATTTCCTTCTTCTCCTCGTTGGGTTCGACACTCTTACTTATCGAAAGGACTACGATAGATTCCCTATACTTGTGGGTCATCAGCCGCCACGACGGCGGTCACCGCTGAGCACTTGCCTAAGGTCATAAGAAGGCAGGTGTACTACAGATCTGAATCATCCTGTCAGGTTCCAATCTATCCTGATCTTTTTTAGCATGTCCAAAGTAGCTCCCTGCTGAATCCGTCCTGAATGCCCCCCCCCCAGGAAAGCAATCTGTCACCCGATCCAGAGCATGACTCCAGACTCCCGCAAAACAAGTTCAACTACAAGTTTTGCGCCACTAAGAAGTACCAAAAGCTGAGTTGTGTGCACGGGCACACTCCCGCTCAACGTGTATGCATGGAGGGATTAGACATTGGCAGGAGGTTTCTCAGTTGCCCCTTAGAGGTTAGTGCTAAGTTCATCATTTTACTTGAGTTAATGCCACCGCTCATCCTGAATACTATTTAACATTGGCAGAGATATGAGGCTTGTGCCTTTGTTAACTGGCTGGATGAAGAATGGCATGGCAGGGCTCAGAGTGTTATCACCAAGCTCACAAAAGATAACGTAGAGCTGAAGAAGAAACTGGTTGATCTGAAATGTACAATCAGTACGATGAAGCAAGAAAGAATCAATCACAGGCAACAAATGAAATCAAGAGACAAGAAGGAACTAGCATGTGTAGTTGTGGTTGTCACATTAGCCATGTTCTATGTGTTGTTTGCAATGATGATTAGGGGTTTTGTTTGACAGTATTGCTAAAGCACATCTAGATGTGCTCTAAGTAATGCACATCTAGGTCCTATGCCATTGATGTTACGCGAAGATTCGTGTAGATATTTTCCTTTGTCTTTTTTCTTTTCCTTTGTAGTTTAATTATTACTGGCTTCATCAATAAGAAGAGCTCAATGTATTGCTTGCCAACTGTCCTACTCCGTTCTTACCGGTGCATAAGTCACATTACGAAACCAAAAAATCCCAAAAATTGTTCCTTGTTTTTGTCCTGAAAAAAGAAATCAACCAATAGGAGTCCTGCGGCTAATATGCATTCAATGACTCTAGACTACTTAGCATAACATGCAATGGTTAATTCTCTGCATGCAATGGTATTGTTTATCAAATAATCATCAAGTTCTCTCGTTTCTCCCCCACCTAGCTAGGCCGCCTGTACAGAGGGAGTAGTACTACGAAAAATGCTTGTTTAATATTTGGACGCTCCAACGCGTGTGCGTAATTAATTATCACATTGAGAACAGTGCAACCCCAGGAATTTGGAGCGGCTGGGTACAAATAATTGCGGTTGATTATATTAGCGATTAGATAATACATCAACCCCCCGCTTCAATTGGCATTCCTATTCTCTGCATACCCCACTTAAGTGTCCACCATCTTCATCGTCCCTGGCCGGCCGTGCTACATAGTTGCACACACTCTCCAATCTCGCTTTCTCGCGGTTTTTATATGACTGTAGCCAAGTCAAGAAACAACGAGCACAACAATTCCGCTAGCAGTCTGGCGCCCGATGATAGGTCAACATCGGAATCATCCCGCTCGTCTTCCATGAGCACTACGAAAAACGACATATCCGTGACATTTTGGGCTGAATGAATTTTTTTCTGTCATGCTTATGACACTTCTATGACGATAATTGTGACAAAACCCGGTATCATCATAGATGTGGTGTCTCCTACTTCTATGACAAAAAATCAAGACAGAAAATGGGCTTTTCGTCCTGGGCAGGCCGGAGACGCAGCTCCATGACATTCTTTGTGCCGTCCATGATGGAAAAAACCATGGTAGAAGCAAGGACGAGCAAAATATCAGGGAGTTCCTGGTTACGGTGGGTCGTCGGGGCCGAGCGATGCACGGAGGTTTGCGTGTTTCTCTCGTACACGTACGTGCATGTGTGCGATGCATTGGGCTCTAACTGAACCCGAGCGAGGCGTTCGCTTACTGAACCTGAGTGATTGCACTGGCTACGCATTACTGAACCCGAGCGGTCGATCGATCCCTGGCTGTTAACTGAACCCGACCGAGCGATTCCTTCTCTACTGCTGCTAACTGAAGCCGATCGAACCTGCTGCCTCTTGATGAACAGTGAGCGTTGTTGGGGTTTGGATGAACAGTTCCTGATGGGGGTTGGATGAACAGGACCCCATGGTAGTAGAGGCTGTTGCCACTGGATGAACAGGACCCTGACCGAGCCGGTTGGGGTGGATGAACAGGACCCCATGGAGGGCTCGTTGAACTGTAGCCGGTGGAGGCTGGATGAACATGACCCCGTGGAGGGCTGGTTGAATAGTAGCTGGTGGAGGCAGGAGGGAGACGTCGTGGATGAACAATCGCAGTGGAGGCTGGAGGAGGTCGACGGTGGATGAACAGTAGCCCGTGGAGGTTGGAGCGAGGCAGTAGACGATGGATGAACAATAGCCCGTGGAGTCCCATTTTGCGGTACGCCACACCCCTCCCGATGAACAGGACCCCGTTTTGACCATAGGAGGTCGAAGAGAAATCTGTTTCCTCCGTTTTGCGGTACGCCACACCCCTCCCAATCAACAGGACCCCGTTTCGACCATAGGAGGTCCAAGAGAAGTTCGTTTCCTCCGTTTTGCGGTATGCCAGGCCCCTCCCGATGAAGATGATCCTGTTTCGACCATAGGCGGTTGAACAGAAGGCCGTTTCCTCCGTTCTGCGGTACAGCGGGCCTCGTTTCGGCTGTTCCGGCCAAGCCGGTTGGCTCCTGATGAACAGGATGCATTCGTTGCCTCCTGATGAACACGACGCAGTTTCTCCATTCTGACCCAGCCAGTTGGCTGCCGATGGACAGGACGCCGTTGCTGCCCTCCGCTGCCTCTCCATGTACACGAGCCCTGGCCGTACGTATGCGCGAGTAGGCGTTCGACACACCACCCGTATGTACATACGTGGCCGTATTTACTTTCTTGCACCCTGGATGTACATACGTGTACATGGTATAGACGGGATTGGGTGACATGCTATGTCCGCGCCTCTACTACGACACGTGCTGCTCCTTACTCGGCCACAGTACATCGCTGCAGAGAGACCGGTTGACCGCTATGTATGTACACGTTTGCGGCTGGACAGATAACGCTACCTTCGATTCAACCTGGTGGGTCCCAGCTGTCAGGGGGTAAGAAGGCAGTTCCTTCACTGTGAAGATAAAGCCGGTGGGTCCCAGCTGTCAGGGGGAACGTTTTTTCGAGAAATATAGAGGCCCTTTCGGTAGGTCCGAGGTGTCAGGTGTAGGAATCACTATTTTGCGTGTAATAAGGAGGCACTTCCTTACGTGCGGCCATGGCCCCAGCTGTCAGCCTCTCCACTTATAGTTCTCTTCTAATGGCTGTCGTTCGTTGACCGCGTTGACGATGCCGTACCGCCCGAGAGCACCATGTTGGTGGACGATGGCGCGACCTAGGAAGGGAATGACCCGGAGCCGGCGAATACGCAGCAGTGGATGCCCACGCGAAGGGGAGTAGGAGGGTTGACTGCTTCGGCTACGGTTTGAGGCTACCGTCGCCAGAGAATAACAGGGGGTGTGGGTGAGTAGAGGGAAGGCCTGGCTGGCGGTGGGAGTAGGGTGGGGCGGTGAGGCCTACGTGGCAGCATAGCCGACCACGAGAGGCAGGAGCAGGCAGCATGCTTGGCGCTAGTTTGGGCGGCTGGAGCAAGAAGACCAGAGGTTGAAGAAGCAGACGACCATTGGATGGACATCGTGCGGTCACCGTAGCTAGAATCGTTTATATTGACTAAGTTGACAAAGCCCTACATCCGCGTCAACTTAGTAGGCCCGCAAGTCAGCCTCCAAATTTGGTGGGACCGACCTAGCAGCGGGGGTATTCATTATTTTTGTGCGTAATAGCTGGTGGATCCGAGCTGTCAGCCGATGGGGGGGGATTTTTTTTGAAGAAATACAGAGGCCCTTCCGGTTGGTCCCAGCTGTCAGGAGGAGGAATCATTATTTTGCTCGTAATAAGGAGGCACTTCTTTGCGTGTGGCTGTTGACCCAGCTGTTAGCCTCTCCACGTATAGTCCTCTTCTGATGGATGTCGTTCGTTGACCACGTCGTGCCGAGAGCACCAAGGCGGTGGACGATGGCGAGGACAAGTAAGGGAACGACCTGGAGCCGAGCAAGACTCGATAGTTGTTTCCCACATTTAGTGGGTACGAGGGTTTACTTGTTCAGCCGTAGTGTGAGGTTGCCGTTGCCGGAGAATAACAAGAGGTGTGGGTGAGTAGAGGGGTAGCCAGGCCAGGGATGCGAGTATGGTGGGGCCGTGAGGCCTGCCCAGCAGTACAGCCAGCCACGGGAGTCAGGAGTAGGCGGTTTCGCCGGCGCTGGTTTGGGCGGCTGGAGCAGGAAGATCAGAGACTGAAGAAGCACGATTGCCGTTAGATTGACATCTAACGGTCTGACGCTGGTAGAGTCGATTGTTGACTAAGTTTATTTTTTTGATAAACCTTGTGTACGCATGAACTTAGTAGGCCCACAAGTCAGCCTCCAAATCTGTGGTAGACAACATAGAGCCCATTTGCTATTTTTTTAATAATTTGCAGCCCATTTGCTAATTCTTAAGGAATTTATTACAACCCATTTTCTACCCAGGACCACGGTCAAAGAGTTCAACCTTATATTGCATATTTCGGTGGAGTCCGAACTGTTTTAATCCAGAAATGATAAACATTTATTTTTTAAGAACTCATTGATTTTCCAAATAAAATATTGTTTTGTTTTTGTAAGCTAATAAGACATGGGACAATTGAGTTGGTTTTAGGGAAAACCAGTGGTAAAAAATCAGCGCTGGGAGGGAAAACAACAACAAAAAAAATAAGGATGTAAAGATGAAAAGGGAACTTTATGTATTTTCAATATAATAATACGTGTATATGAACTAGTAAAACTATAGGTAGAGGTTAGAAAACGGAAGTAGGGCATGGTGTTTCAAGAGGAAAATAGAACTGGGCTGTGTGTTTGATTCAGTAAAAAAGCTGCCTACGGATGTTCTAAGAGAAAATATAGCTAAGGATGGCAGGCCAGAGGCCAGTCGATACCTGCTGGATCTTTGTGCCCCGTTGTCGTCATGGGTTGGGCCTGTTGAAAACAAAGCCAAGCATGTGCAGTCTACAACCTAGTTGAAACTTGGTCGACCTGAAAAAACAATATACCTGCTGGATCCCAGCTATCAGTCTGTACTTGCAGAATTCTCTCGTTTTTGACTATGTTGAAAAATTCATGGGTTTCACCATCTCAGACGCCAGCATTATTTTTCCATCGTGATAATAAGTGCATGCACTTGATTGCGTGCGTCCATGGACCTGTTGGTTCTGTATGGTTAGGCTCAGTATGGACAACCGTCTTGTGGTTCCGCTGACGAATTTCATACAAATCGGATGGTTTTCAGTGAAAGTAGACTAAATTCATTGCATTTTACATATTTATTTTCATTATGGAATATTTTACATATTTCAACTAATAATAATGGACTAGGCCTTTTTTAGTCTATGGGAGGTGCGTCACGATCGAGGTCTCAAAGGCCCAAATCCATAGCTCCTCTCTTTTAACAATTTGCATCTGGGCTTGGCATGCCACAACCCAGTTCCGACGTGCTGTGTCTAACTATCAGCCCGTGAAACTGGATGGATCCCCTGCGTACTTCGAAGATGTAATTTTTTTGGAGAACTGGGGATTTGAACAGCAGGTGCTTATGCTACCCATCAAATAAAAATCAGGTGCTTGAAAATTCGTTTCGACACAAATGATTCAGCTTTATATCCACGTCGACCCTCGACATGATGGTTGGAAGAAAATGCCAATTTCATACCGAAAGATCCTTAACAACAATACCAACTTGCAGATGACTAGGTAGTACAAGTACCAATACCAAACTAACTTATAATCTTTTTAGTCCTGGCCCTAGTGTTCGTCGGGTAGAAAATCTTGCAGAGGACCAACTCTCGCTCCTTCTCTTGCTCCAGGCCCTCGAGGTGGTACTGGTGCATCACCCAGTTGGTCCTCTGCTGGTCGAAGTTCTTCTTGGTGTGCAGCACCAGAACCTTTTTGCTACCCGTCCGCCGGCCGTTGACCATCACTGACAAGGTATTGTCGGTCTTGTGCCACATCGCGTGCATGCCGCACTCCGACTGTATCTTGCGACGCGTCTGCATGCCCCTTTTGAATGCCCTGGAGTTGCGCTGAAAGAAATGCTTGCTTAGGCCAATCAGTATGATACCTCCAGTATTGTCCAATACAGGTTTTAGTGTACGTAGTTGGCATTTTCATAACATCTTTGGCATGCTGTAGTCACTTGTTTCACTTTTTATTAACTGTCAAATTGTAATTGATTCACTAGGTCTGTGTCTAAAAACAAAAATAGAGCTATAAACAAAGGAATATGTTTGTGCAAGTAAACGGCCGATCGGTGTCTCACCTAGAAGTTTCTCAGGATGGGTGTAGCATATGTCATACTTGTTGTCGATGGTTGGTATGAACAAATCTATGAGAGGGTGAAATCTCACACTGTCAGCACTCACTTTGGCATCAAGGTGCTCGATCAGCTCCTGATCCGTGGGATCAAACTTGACGCCAGCCGGCAGCATCGGCCAATCCTTCTTGGACTTGCATCGGTTAATTCTAGTTAAATGGTACTCAATGTATGATCAATCAACTGTTTTAAGTAAATGATGAAAGATTTCGACAGATAAGTGGTACTCCAAATCTGAAGTCCACAATACCCGAACAAACTGGGGTCTCGGCTTCTTTACTACATGTAGACTCTAATGGCTTGAAAAACCCCATAAAGATCGAAATCATAATACAGGGCGATGGGATGAATACTCACAGGAGTAGCCTCGCTGGTTCCTTCCTTCATCCGGCTAGCTTGAAGAGCATCCTTGTTGAGATCAATTTTTTCAGCGTCTTCCTTTTGACTACTTGCAATGAAGTATAGCAACTCAAGTAGCTCATCGCTCATCATACCAAATGGATCGCAACAAGGCGGCAGTTGGGAGGCGGGGAGACCGGGAGAGAATGGGAGAGTGACTTTGCAGAGAATGCGAGAGTGTTGTTGTAGTATGAGAGGGGACTCTTGTGTCACCTTGGTGAACTAAAGACACCGTCGGGACTCTTGTGTCACCTCACACGAAGCGTGTTGTCACGTCAATTCAATGTGAGGACATGATGAATAATTTGACCGACGTATACTAGTACTACCACTGTACAACTTACTAGTCGTATTTAGTGTCACATTTTAACCATAAATTTAACTAACAAAGCATCTCCATCATCATTGTGCCAGGCGTATTCAACTGACTATATATATGGCTTCTGCACAACATCTCCATCATCATTATCAGTACATCCTATGCAGGTGAGTTAGGATGCACTTGATCCCAGAAAGGTATCTATCCTTCAAACTAACTACAGTGCATAATATCCAACAAAAGAGAGTCATGCTACAGCAGCGGGATACATGGCTCAGTCTAGATATCACCACGAATCAAGTTGTGCATATTTGTTGTTGGCATGAACCACATCGCTGCACGTCAGGTTTGCAAAAGCCATTCATCGCATGGAAGCTTGATGCCTTTCACACACTGAAGATTATCTGGCAACGAGCTATGTCGACGAATCTCTGGATATGGTGATTCATGAATACCGTGGTACGATGTGTAAACACAGTCCCCCCTAGCGAATGGAAGTTGCATAGCATGGTAATCATCGCCGGTGATATGATCGATGATTGGTTGGATGCGGATAATTGAGCCAGAGGAACATGGAGTGGTCGCCGAGGTTGTAAACCCACCTCCAGTTGAATATGCCTGGCCCAACGGAGCTGGGATCTTTCTCTAACACGAAGCAACCATAGCCATCATAGTCACGAATGCCCCAGGCATTGTATTACATTTGGTTTGATGAAATGATTTGGTCAATTTGGTACATGCGAATGAGCATCGGATGACCGCGGTTGGTTGAAGGAGCAATAAATCACCACCCATTGACTTCTATATTTCCAGGTCCTGGAATCATGAAGGCCAACGCATTTGTGTCTGCTGCAACAAATCAAATTGGAGACCAAAAGGACAAAAACATACAATCATGTTCAGAGTATCTATGGAATTAATATTATTATAATAGTGACACATATCATAGACAGAGAATTGCAATGTTGTGGTCATAATCATACGCCAATTTAAAAAATCAATCCAATGGCTTTCATATTCCAGCAATATGTCATGGTTCAAACATCATGTAAAAATGAGAGGAAAACAACTATAACAGGGCCTACTCATATTCTACCATAGCAGTTACTACTGTTCTCATATCAACTCTAACAATAACATGCGTGGTTATAAAAATCTTGGAAATGAGAGTAACATATAGCAATCATGAGGTTATACTCATAATATCTATTCTAAATTTCTAACAATCAACAGGCAGTCGTATTCATAAGGTAAAGATGAGATGAGATAGAACAATTACACGACGATAGATTCCCCCAGTATAGGCAGCCAATCTGTGCGGCGACCGCGTAAACGATGCCATCATGCACTATCGCATCAGACTGGAATGGAGGCTCGACAGGATTGATGATGAGCCATAACCATGTATGGCGACTAGATTCCAGATAGACTAATCCTATGTCGAACAAGGCAATGAGCTTGTAATCCATGTAGTCTTATGATGGTGTGGGCACTTCGCGGATTAAAACCTTCAGCAAACTGAGGTTGCACCAAAAGCTCGACGCGTCTCGTGCGTAGTAGGCAGGAGTGTCCGGCGGGCCGCGAGGCTCGATGGCGGCGGTCTCCAACGATGGAAGGGCGATCTCTCGCTAGGTGTAGATATCCATGAGACGCCATGGACTACCAGATTGGTGGATGAGGACGATCCAGTTGGCCTTCATGCCCGCCCAGTAGTGGCCGCGCATGAAGGATAGGTGGACGGGTAGTGGTAGCCTGTCAAGGGGCACCATGGCAACCTCCGTAGGATCGTCAATTCGGTGCCTAGGCACCTGCGAGGATCGGGCATCAACAAGAAGTGTGTCTTGAAAAGGGTCGGCCAGTTGCAGACGAGTAGACTGTACAAAGACACCGAGCATGCGGCCAGACGCATGGTGCTGATCAGGTCCATACGATTACATATTTGCTCGAAGAGAACATCAGG
>NC_053028.1:337138648-337198074 GCF_003073215.2 Triticum urartu
GAGTAATATCCTCATTCTCTGAATCAGAGCTTAACTCGACACTGGAAGACTGCTCCTTCTCATGAGCAGCTAACTTCTTTTTCTGAGCAGCTTCATAAAGCAATGCTTGAGCAAGTTCTCTTGCTTTAATAGAATTTATAGACCTGTCAATTTCCTCCTGTGTACTGCCCAACACTAGACCACTATCTACAGCAGATTTTACTAGACTAGCAGAATCAATGGAATTGCAAATAGCATATCTGTTAGTAGAAGACATACCTGGTTCATCAAGATTCTTGCGTGAAGCCATCCTTTCTGCACGTTGCTGAATAGGCATGCCATCCTTCGGGATCCTATCCTAGCACTTGTCCTCGTTGCTTTAATTCTTGCGTTTGCACCTCATTGAACTTCTCTTGTTCTTTGGTCATTCCAGAAAAAACCTCCATACCTTAATAATAGGGGCTTGTGTATAAAGGAAAGTAGCAAACCGGTCAAAGGCGAAGCTGTTCTATCTCAACTCTCTGACTTGAAGGAAGATGTGGCGGATCTCAAGGCTGGCTCTATTCCAAGTACAAGTTCCGAGGTGAAATGTGTTGATGTGGCCAATCGATATACAGTATAGTTGAATGGTTCGACAAGTTCACATGCCGGAGCTACCTGTTCTCCGCGATTCAATTGGTTCTTCTGCCTTGCCTTCTTATCTATCGGTCCCAAGGTCAAAGAAATAGGTTCAGTGGTTCGACCTCCCAAAGGTTAAAGAAAGACATCGGTATTAAGACCACTCCCTTCGGATGATGATATGTCCCAACCATCTATAGCCCATGGTTCGTTACTCGGGAATTCGGAGAGGTCAGATGAGATAGATGGGTGTGTTCAAAATGGAATGATCCCCTTTTCTCATGTTTGCATTTTTGTTGTCCACAAACAAATAAAGAGTCCGAAAAGACATACGCATAACAGACTCGGTACCTAGGTCAATGGGTTCAGTGGAGAATTGCGTTACTGTAATAGCGAAGGTATCTATGAAATGCAGTACCAAGGTCAATGAAATTGAAAGGCACCTCTGACAACAGAATCAAAAGGAAAGGGCCCCTCCCGACCTGAGAAATTCACAGCAGGAAAGACTGGCGCCGATCAGCGAAAGCGAACCCTTCAGTACATCGCGTTCAGCCCTCCCTCAAAATCCCATTTGTTTTATTGAGGAATCACTCTTGATCCTCTAAAGGCTCTTCTCCGTCTATAACTCAAAGTCCATCTGTCTCTCGTGGAAGCGCTTTAGAGTGCCTAGAAGATCCAGCAAACGGGGGTGGATGAAGAATCACGAACATATCCGAAAAGAAGCATATCCTACTGAAAATGTTTGGGGCTTTGACTATATGGAAAAGGTCCCATATAGTCAAAGCCCCAAACATCAAATGGTTCAATAACAAGTGAATAATTCATAGGCATTTCTTGATGTCTACTAATATTACCAATTCTTTGACATTCATCACAAGATAAGACAAACTTACGGGCATCCTTGAAGAGAGTAGGCCAATAAAAACCAGATTGTAGTACCTTATGTGCAGTTCTATCTCCAGCATGGTGCCCTCCATAAGCTTCGGAGTGACACTTGCGTAGGATCTGTTCCTGTTCATGCTCAGGTACACAATGTCTAATAACACCATCTACTCCTTCTTTATAAAGATGTGGGTCATCCCAAAAGTAATGCCTCAAATCATAGAATAACTTTTTCTTTTGCTGGTACGTGAAACTAGGTGGTATAAACTTAGCAACAATGTAATTAGCATAATCAGCATACCATGGAGCAGTATGAGAAGCATTTATGACATTTAATTGCTCATCAAGAAAGCTATCATCAATAGGTAGTGGGTCATCAAGCAAATTTTCTAACCTAGACAAGTTGTCTGCAACGGGGTTCTCAGCTCCTTTTCTATCAACAATATGTAAATCAAATTCTTGTAGTAAGAGAACCCATCTAATAAGTCTAGGTTTAGCATCTTTCTTTTCCATAAGATATTTAAAAGTAGCATGATCAGTGTCAATAGTTACTTTAGAATCAACAATATAGGGTCTAAACTTATCACAAGCAAATAAAACTGCTAAGAATTCTTTTTCAGTAGCAGCATAATTTCTTTGAGCATTGTCTAGAGTTTTACTAGCATATTGAATAACATTTAGTTTCTTATCAACTCTTTGTCCTAGAACAGCACCTACATCATAATCACTAGCATCACACATAATTTCAAATGGTAAATTCCAATCAGGTGGCTGAACAATAGGTGTAGAGATCAATGCTTTCTTAAGTATTTCACATGCTTCTACACAATCATCATCAAAAACAAATGGTATATCTTTTTGTAATAAATTAGTCAGAGGCCGAGAAATTTTTGAGAAGTCATTAATGAACCTCCTATAAAAACCAACATGACCAAGGAAACTTCTGATACCTTTGATGTCCTTGGGACATGGCATCTTTTCAATAGCATCAACCTTGGCCTTATCAACTTCAATACCTCTTTCAAAAACTTTATGCCCCAAGACAATACCTTCATTAACCATAAAGTGGCACTTTTCCCAATTCAGGACAAGATTAGTTTCTTCGCATCTCTGCAAAACTTGATCAAGGTTGCTCAAGCAATCATCAAAAGAAGATCCATAGACGGAAAAGTCATCCATGAAAACCTCACAAATCTTTTCACAAAAGACAGAGAATATAGCCATCATGCATCTTTGAAAGGTAGCAGGTACATTACATAAACCAAAAGGCATACGTCTATAAGCAAAAGTACCAAAAGGGCATGTAAAAGTAGTATTTGATTGATCTTTGGCTGATACAGGTATTTGAGAGAAGCCAGAATAACCATCTAGAAAGCAAAAAATGTGTATGTTTGGATAGTCTTTCTAGCATTTGATTGATAAAAGGTAAGGGGTAATGATCTTTTAGTAGCCTTATTTAATTTGCGGAAATCAATTACCATCCTATAACCAGTAATAATTCTTCGAGGAATCAATTCATCTTTATCATTAGGAACAACAGTAATACCTCCCTTCTTAGGGACACAATGGATAGGACTTACCCACTGACTATCAGCAACGGGGTAAATTATACTTGCCTCAAGGAGTTTTAGTATCTCCTTTCTTACCACTTCCTTCATTTTAGGATTCAGACGACGTTGATGATCACGAACTGGTTTAGCATCTTCTTCCAAATTAATTTTATGTTGGCATAGAGTGGGACTAATGCCTTTAAGATTATCAAGAGTATACCCAGTAGCAGCACGGTGCTTCTTCAGAATTTTCAATAATCTCTCTTCTTCATGTTCTCAAAGGTTAGCACTAATAATAACAGGATATGTCTTTTTCTCATCAAGATAAGCATATTTAAGAGTATCCGGTAACGGTTTAAGCTCAAACACGGGATCACCCTTGGGTGGAGGAGGATCTCCTAGGATTTCAACAGGTAAATTATGTTTCAGAATAGGTTCCTGTTTAAAGAATACTTCATCTAATTCCCTTCTTTCATTCATAAACATATCATTTTCATGGTCTAGTAAATATTGTTCTAAAGGATCACTAGGAGGTACGACAATAGAGGCAAGACCAATAATTTCATCTTTACTAGGTAATTCTTCTTCACGATGTTGTCTACTAAATTTACATGAGTCATATCATCTAAACCGACAGTAACAACATCTCTTTTGCAATCTATGGTAGCATTAACAGTATTTAAGAAGGGTCTACCAAATATAATGGGACAGAAGCTATCTTGTGGGGAACCAAGAACAAGAAAATCAGCAGGATATTTAGTTTTCCCACACAAGACTTCAACATCTCTAACAATTCCCATTGGTGAAATAGTATCTCTATTAGCAAGTTTAATTGTGACATCAATATCTTCTAACTCAATAGGTGCAATATCATGCATAATTTCATTGTATAAGTCAATAGGTATTGCACTAGCACTAGCACCCATATCACATAAGCCATGATAACAATGATCTCCTATTTTAACAGAAATAACAGGCATACCTACCACAGGTATAGGTTTATCTATATGACGGGGTTTAGCAATTCTAGCAGTTTCATTATAGAAATAAATAACATGCCCATCTATATTATCAGACAAGAGATCTTTAACAATAGCAATATTAGGTTCAACTTTAACTTGCTCAGGAGGTGTATATGTTTTAATATTGCTTTTACGAACCACACTTGAAGCTTTAGCATGATCCTTTATCCTAACAGGGAAAGGTGGTTTCTCAACATAAGAAGTAGGAACAATAGGATCATTATAAGTAATAGTATTTTCTTCAACTTTAATAGGTATAGCTACTTTTACTTCTATTGGAGGATGATAATTAAACCACTTCTCCTTGGGGAGATCAACATAAGCAGCAATAGATTCACAGAAAGAAGCTACTATCTCAGAGTCAAGTCCATATTTAGTGCTAAATTTACGAAAAATATCGGTATCCATAAAAGATTTAACACAATCAAAACTAGGTGTCATACCTGACTCCTTACCATTGTCGAGGTCCCAATCTTTGGAGTTGTGTTTAATTCTTTCCAATAAATCCCATTTGAATTCAATAGTCTTCATCATAAAAGAGCCAGCACAAGAAGTATCAAGCATGGTGCGATTGTTATCAGAAAGCCGAGCATATAACATTGGGGCATGAATATAACATTGATTTAAGCCTCCCCCAAGCTTGAGCGATGCTTTCTCCTTCGCGAGGCCAAAAATTATATATATAGTTGCGATCACGATGAACAATATGCATAGGATAAAACTTTTGATGAAATTCCAATTTCAATCGTTTGTAGTTCCAAAACTCCATATCATCACATAGCCTATACCATGTCGATGCATCTCCCCTCAAAGATAAAGGGAAGACCTTCTTATTAACAACATCTCCGGGTACACCTGCAAGCTTAAATAATCCACAAACTTCATCCACATATATTAGATGTTCATCAGGATGTTTTGTTCCATCTCCTAGAAAAGGATTAGCTAAAGGAATTTTAAAGCAAGCATTTTCATTTTCAGTAGGTTCAGTGGGTCGAGGAGCAACTCTTTGCTCTACTGGTGATGAGGACATCAATACCATTGTTACACCCACAGCCCCTACTGTTACATATACTGGACCAATTACTAGAGCTCACGCACGCCAATTAAATTACTAGGTACTTTCGTTTCTTGGTAATGATTCTAATGTTCATGAGATTATGATGCTGCCTAAATTGGATACATTTGTTTTGCTTTCAAATGAAGGGCCTAGCTTGGAGAAGGATGAACATTGGAGCAAGAACACGCATGGAGTTGATGGCATGCGCAAGGGGATCAAGAACGGAGTTACAAGTGATGATTTCAGGACTTTGAAGCCGCCATAAGGAGTGCATGAAGCCATGGACGAAATATACAAGATGCCACTTCATAATATTCGTACATAGGCTATTCTAGGTGCTGCGTCACCTTATTAATGGGCCAGGCCCATGTAATTTCGAAATACTTAAGTATAGGCTATTTTTAGAGTCCGTATGTGTGGGGAAACAAGAGTTAGGGTTGGTTTCGGACCCCACCCTCAAGGGCCACGAAATTCCCCTCTCTTCCTCCATATATACAGCCCTTAGGTCGTCGTTTAGATTTTGGGTTTTGTTGAGATTAAAAGTTCGCCATAGCTGCAACTTCTCGTACTTCGTTTGTGTCCAACGACCAGACCAAGACGACACAGAACCCCACCTTGATCAATAAAGCTTTCATCTAATATTCGCAATATCCAGATTGCAATCTCAGTTTCTTGCTTGTTCTTCGTTTGCTCGCAGGAAACAGGCCCTCGTGGTCAGGTTGATCGTGCTCCGGCGTGGTCAATAACCCCTCGGAAGTTGGTTTAGCGATTGCTAAGGCGCGACGTCTCGCACGTTCGTAGTCGGATCGTCAAGGTCGACTCCCATAGAAAACGATAGCCACCATCTCATCAAAACATCGGGACACCTTTGCTCTACTGGTCGGGGTGAAGATACCCCGAACAAGCCCCTCAGAGGATTACTTTCCATAGTAACAAGTGACAGTAAATTTCAGCACACTATATAAAATTTTCCTTACCAAATTCCACCTACCAAAGGCGCTTCACTCCCCGGCAACGGCGCCAGAAAAGAGTCTTGATGACCCACAAGTATAGGGGATCTATCGTAGTCCTTTCGATAAGTAAGAGTGTCGAACCCAACGAGGAGCAGGAGGAAATGATAAGCGGTTTCCAGCAAGGTATTCCCTGCAAGTACTGAAATAAGTGGTAACAGATAGTTTTGTGATAAGATAATTGTAACGAGCAACAAGTAACAAAAGTAAATAAGGTGCAGCAAGGTGGCCCAATCCTTTTTGTAGCAAAGGACAAGCCTGGACGAACTCTTATATGATGTAAAGCGCTCCGGAGGGCACATGGGAATATCGTGTAGCTAGTTTTCATCACGCTCATATGATTCGCGTTCGGTACTTTGATAATTTGGTATGTGGCACCGGTGCTTGGGTGCTGCCCTTACTTGGACAAACATCCCACTTATGATTAACCTCTATTGCAAGCATCCGCAAATACAACAAAAGTATTAAGGTAAACCTAACCATAGCATGAAACATATGGATCCAATTCAGCCCCTTACGAAGCAACGCATAAACTAGGGTTTAAGCTTCTATCACTCTAGCAACCCATCATCTACTTATTACTTCCCAATGCCTTCCTTTAGGCCCAAACAATGGTGAAGTGTCATGTAGTCGACGTTCACATGACACCGCTAGAGGGATGACAACATACATCCCATCAAAATATCAAACGAATACCAAATTCACATGACTACTTATAGCAAGACTTCTCCCATGTCCTCATGAACAAACGTAACTACTCACAAAGCATATTCATGTTCATAATCAGAGGGATATTAATATGCATAATGGATCTGAACATATGATCTTCCACCAAGTAAACCAACTAGCATCAACTACAAGGAGTAATCAACACTACTAGCAACCCACAGGTACCAATCTGAGGTTTGGATACAAAGATTGGATACAAGAGATGAACTAGGGTTTGAGATGAGATGGTGCTAGAGGAGAGACAACATACATCTCATCAAAATATCGAATGAATACCAAATTCACATGACTACTAATAGCAAGACTTCTCCCATGTCCTCAGGAACAAAAGTAACTACTCACAAAGCATAAACATGTTCATAATCAGAGGGGTATTAATGTGCATATAGGATCTGAACATATGATCTTCCACTAATTAAACCAACTAGCATCAACTACAAGGAGTAATTAACACTACTAGCAACCTACTAGCACCAATCCCGGACTTGGAGACAAGAATTGGATACAAGAGATGAAGTAGGGTTTTGAGATGAGATGGTGCTGATAAAGATCTTGATGGAGATTGCCCTCTCCCGATGAGAGGAGCGTTGGTGATCACGATGGCGATGATTTCCCCCTCCGGGAGGGAAGTTTCCCCGGCAGAACAGCCCCGCCAGAACCCTAGATTGGCTCTGCCAAGGTTCCGCCTCGTGGCGGCGGAGTTTCATCTGAGAAGATGGCTTATGATTTTTTTCCCATCGAAAGAGTCCATATAGCAGAAGATGGTCACCGGAGGGCCACCAGGGGGGCCACGAGGTAGGGGCGCACCCAGGGGGTAGGGCACGCCCCCCACACTCATGGGCAGGGTGTGGCCCCCCTGGTGAAGTTCTTGCGCTCAATGTTTTTTTATATATTTGGAAAACATCATACGTGAAGTTTCAGGACTTTTGGAGCTGTGCAGAATAGGCCTCTAATATTTGCTCCTTTTCCAGCCAGAATCCCAGCTGCCGGCATTCTCCCTCTTTATGTAAACCTTGTAAAATAAGAGAGAATATGCATAAGTATTGTGACATAATGTGTAATAACAGCCCATAATGCAATAAATATTGATATAAAAGCATGATGCAAAATGGACGTATCAAGATGGAGCTCGCAGGCATGATGAGGGGTCGAGGGGGAGGCGGTGGCCGCGACAGCGACGAGCGGCGGCGAAACGGTTGCGCTCGGGCGCGGGGAAGAGAGGTCCAAGGGAGGGAATGGGCACGAGGAGAGCGAGGGAGAGAAGCTGGGAGGTGTGTGGCGTCTCCGTGGTGCATCCAGAAGAGCCCGGGGCGTCGCGGTGAAAGCAGGAGCTGGCGCGCGCGCGGCGACCACGCGCCCTGCCTACTGGCATGAGGAGGAAGACGATAGAGGGGCTGTGGTGGGCTGGGCCAGTAGTAGTTGGGCCGGGTGGGCTGCCAGGTGAGCGCCAGGTAAGTCTCTCTTTTCTGCTTTTTTTCTTTTTCTTTTTCTGCTGTTGTTTTTGATTTGGCATAGGTGCCAAACCATTTTATAAAATGCTGAAAATAATTATAGGCACCTCTGAAATTAATTCCAACAGCCCAAAAATACTTTCAAGATTTTTTGGACATTTAAAAATATTTATAGCATTTAAAATGCCCAAATGCAAATACATATGATTTAATTCAGTGATCCAAGTTGTCCTAGAAAAATGTGCAATATTTTTGGCAGAGTTTCAAGACCAATCCAAAAATGATGAACATTTTGTGAAGGCCATTTTGGGTTCATTGAAAATGATTTTATCTGGACCCTAGTTGAATTTCATTTGCTGCTAGGGTTTATCAGCCCCCATTTCAAGTTTCATAAATTTTAGACATGATGCATGGAGGCTAATGCAAAGGCAGGAAAGGCCTGAACTGGGGATGTGACATGTACGGGCCCGCTCGCAGAGCCACGCCGTGGGCCGCAGGCAGGCAAGTCTAGGGACCCCTATTCCCAGAACGCCGACAGTAGCCCCCGGGCCCAAGGCACGCACAGACTTGGCTTCGAGGCAAAAGTGCGGAGCGCCACAGGCCCCAATAGCCTCTGGCCTTGGTCGATGCGTGGCGGTTGATTGGATATGGGCGTCTCCGCTTCCGGACGCTGCCTTGGAACCCGCCTGGCTATGTGGCCACCGCAACCTACACAGTTATTCTTCCATCGCCCGCGCCATACTCCTCCAATCCCTCTGCTTTCCCTGGACTTCGCTCCTCTTTCCAATCTGAACTGAGCGCTGCTGGCCACCAAGCGGATAAGAAGAAGAAACCTCTGACCTCGGCTAGTGCGCCTCCGGCCACCGAGCCCGCAGTTGGCCGATCGCTGGTGCTCAACAATGAGGCCATGGGGAAGGTGCATCCCATGCTCGCCTCCAGCTTCAATGAGTGGGGAAAGACGGTGGCTTGGCCTGCGTCTCGTGCTCGCATTGACCGGGTGGCCACCGAGGTCCCATTTTTCATCGACGCCCTTTGGGCTGGCTTGGTTCCTCCCTTCTCCACCTTCTTCAATGTTGTGCTGGCGCATTATTAGATCCACATGCTGCACCTTGATCCCCAATCCGTGACCCTTCTCGCCGTCTTCGCCTTTGTTTGCGAGGCCATGGTAGGCATTGCCCCTTCAGTGGCCCTTCTCCGTCACTTCTTCTCACTGCACCTGATTGATCCCCAATAGAGCTTAGGATGCCTAAGCTTTCAGGCTGTGGCGGCGACGGCCGGCGCGGGGATAGACTTCGAGCTCCAACCATCCACGAGCGGGTTTCGGACACGGTGGGTATTTGTTGATGATGGAGTGCTCAGCCCCTGCTCTCTTCTCCGTCAGCGCCCGCTATTCCCAGCTCGGGTTGGTGCCATCAAAGGCTTACCGATTCGCGCCTTGCCCCTGTCTGGCTCGGGCTAAGGTGGCTCAAGGACCTTGATGTGACTGCGCCTATGGTGGTGAAGGAGTTCATCCAGCGCCGAATCGCTCCGCTTCAGCGCCACTCTCAACCGATGTGGGCCTTGCTCAACAGCAAGGACCACATGAGACTTCAGGAGTCCGGGTTCCCCCTCAAGGCGCAGCAAACAGTGCTCGAGGTCCTGACGGGTGTCCCACTGCCAGATGACATGCCGAGGAAGAGTTGCCTCCTATACCGCTATTTGAACAAGGCGACATTCGCCGAGCAGATGCCTTCCTTCAATGAGTGGGGGCTGCGTCTAGTCGGCCTCGTGGGGCCCTGTGAGAACCCCATCGTCGTGGTTCCTCTCCCTGCCGTTGGTGTCGAGCTTGCCCCAAGTGTGGATGTAGGAGGCGAGCACCGCTGGGGGGCTGATGGTGAAGGTGCCGAGATGCTGATGCCGCCCAGGGCTCCTGAGGCGTCGTCCTCGGGGACTCGTGACTCTTTCCCTTGGGCGGCGGTTGAGGGGGCGGCGCAGCCCGCGTCTCCCGATGCCGGGGCTCCTAAGGCCTCGGCAGGTCGCTGCGAGGCTGAGCCTGATGGATCCCCTCAGCTTGGCGCTCCTGAGGCTGCCCCTTCGAGCGCTTCTCTAGCTGCGCCTTGTGTCGGCCGCCACGTCCAACGCTTTGGCCGGCTCTGCGTGGACTTCGAAGAGCTCCGCAAGAGGAAGGGGTCCCCAAGCAGCGGCACCTTCGGGCCGTTAAAACGGAGAAAGTACATCGCCGTTGACGAGTAAGTACCTTATCTTGGTGATTCTCTGTGTGCTGCTTCCCTTCCTGACGATATCTCTTCAGGATTCCTTCCGCCAAGGCCGCAAGATCTCCTGAGAAGCAGCCCCCTCTCGCCTCGCTTCTCCCACTAGACTCGAGCGCTTCAAGCCCACGCGCTGTTCACGGTGTGGAGTCAACCGGGGAAGCCGGCCCGTCGACAAGGTGTCTTGAGCTCGCGCCTTTGCCGTCTTTTCTTCGCGGCCTTGTTCGGAGCACAGCAAGCATGCCAAGGGTTCCTCCCCTGGTCGTAGACAGTGACTGGTTGGCTTCGATCCTGGGGTCTTCTTCAAGCAGCGGGCCTTCACTCGTTCGGGCCCCTCGCGAGGCCCGTCCCACAAATGGGCGGACGCCAGCCCCCAGCCCCTGCCGAAAGGGGGCGAGTCGCTTCGGGCCCCGTACGCGGTCTCCTCCAAGGAGGACGGAGTCAGCAGTATGCTCGAGTCGGCGCAGGAAGGGAGCGTCGTCTGCCACGAGCTCTTCCAGGAGGCGATGGGCGCGATGACCCGACTTGGTGAAGAGCTCGTGGATGTGGACACGCACCTTGTGGCCGAGGGCCTCCAGCTGGTGGACGAGTGGCGTAAGCTGAAGGTGGCTATCAACCTCGGGGGTCACCAGCGCGAGCTTGATAACGCGAAGGCTGAGGCATCCCTCGTGACCTCGCGCGAATCCTGCTCCCGAGCCTTGGAAGACGCTCGGGAAGCTGACCGCCTCCGCGAGATCATAGAGGAACGCTCGCGGGAGCTCCAAGCCTGGAACGCCTCCTTGGAACAGCAAGTGGAGGCGCGTAGAGCCGTCCTAGCATCGATAAGAGGGACGCCTGTCGAGGAGTAAGAGGTCTGGAGGTGCGAGGAAGCGCTGGCGCTGGAAGCCGTGGAGCGCAGCCTTGAACTTGAGCGGCTAGAGACGAGGGAGCATCAAGTCACCCAAGCGGAGGAGGCCGTTGGCGCGCGCGAGGCCAGGGCCCAGGAGGAGGTCGATCGCCGGGTGGCTGAGGCTCGCGCGGGTCTTGAGGATATGTTCGACCTGAAGTTGAAGCTCGCAGAGGCTGAGGCTGCAGGTAGGACTGCTGTCGTCAAGTCCAGGTTGGTCGAGGTGGAGTGGCACCAGGAGGCCGCCGCAACCGCCCTGGCCTCGGCGCAGGCTGAGCTGGCTTCCGCTCATGCCGAACTGCTCCCTCTTCGGCAGTGGGTCGCCGATGCCAAGTCCGTTACGCGGCAGAACAAGGAAGAAGTGCTTCAGCGGCAGACATTGGAGCATGTGCACAACCCCATGCTCCAGGACCTCAGGAACAAGGCCAACACTGCCCTGGGACATATCTGCGATGGGAATGCTCCTCATCCCCATGCGAACGACTACGCCAGCCACCTCCGCTTCTTCACCGACGTGGTAACGTGCCTGGAGAACCGTTCCGAGAGGGCTCGCCAACTTGTTGAAGAGAGGAGCCGCGGCCTGCTCGGGTGTGCCTTCTCCCGCGTCTTCAGCCATCTCCAGAACGCCGACCCCAACTTCGACTTTGATGCCGCCATCGCTCCCGTACCAGAGGCCATCCGGGGCGACCCGTCGCGATGGGTGGAAGACAATGTGGACGCGCTGGTCAGGGCCTTCACTTCCGATGATGATGGGGTGGTGGTCGCGGCGGACGCGGGTGACGTGGTCGACGACGGTGATGGCAGCGCTGGTGGAGGTGATGGTGATGCCAGCAATGTTGGCAGCGGTGCCAACGACGATGGCAGCGATGCCAGTGACGCGTCTGAGGGCGATCCGGGGGACGCGGCGAGCGACATGTCTGACTGATCCTGTGCTTCCCAGCTATTTGTCCTGCACACAGAAGCTCGGGCGTAGCCCTTGAAGTTGTAAGAGCATTTTTGGAGGGGAAGCCCCTCATGTAAATTTGCTACTACCTTTATATTGTTAGGTCGAGTTGAATATGTATCTTCGTGGACTCACGTTTCCTAGGGCGAAGTTGCTGTTGCGGTTTACCTTAGCCTGGACGAGCCCAAACCGGCTCGTGAGGTTGGAAGCTCCTGAGGAACTCGTCGAGGCGCCCGAGGGGGCCGCGTAATAAGCAAGCGCTAGCCGTGGCGCGTCATGCGTGTGGCGCGCGCGCATCTTGCTCAGCCCCGCTCGCAAAGGGCTCGCGAGGGGGAAGCAGCAGGCACGAACTCCGAAATAAGGCAAGAACTAGATAGCAAGAAATTGCTCGAACGAGAAAAGGCACCCCGCGCGCGCATCAATGAAAATTCAACTTCAACTTAAATCCAAATCCAGAGGGCAAGGCTACAGAAAAGGGATCCAAAGCAAATGGCCGCGTCTGGCACCTAGTCTAGTCTTCTTGTCTTCAAGTCTTCTCACCAGCGCGGAGCTAATTGCTGCCACTAGGACATGGGAGGGAGCCCCCGAGGCCCGAGGCGGCACTCCTGAGACTCCGGGGCGTGTACAACCCCACTCGTTATTACGTGAGAGTGTCACGGGCGGTGATCTTCACAGGCGTGAGCCTTACTTCATATTGCCAGACGAGGGCCCCGCTTTGCGCCTCCCTCAGCCACCGTTGGGGTCGACCGGAGATCAGGACGAAACCAATGGGGCAAAGGGGACGCTAGCGGCACCCTCGGCGACCACGGGTCCTCTGCCGGGGGTAGGCTCTAGAGCACCTCCCCGGCAGAGGGCCTACCTCCGGGGGATGCCTTGCTTCATGCGGGGAGGGGCCTTGCTCCTGGCCCCTTCCACGCAGCCCCTAGTGAGCTTCTCTTGGTGAGGCGGATACCACCGCACCGAAAACGTCGCCTGGCGCTGTGACCTAATTCACCTGCTGATAGAGGCGAGGGTGTCCCGATCTTTCGATGAGATGATAACTATCGATTTGGTGGAGACGACTTTGACGATCCGACTACAAACGTACACGACGTTGCGCCTTAGCAATCGCTAAACCAACTCCGAGAGGTTATTGACCACGCTGGAGCACGATCAACCTGACCATGAAGGTCTATTCCTGCAAGCAATCGAAGAACGAGCAAGAATATGATAAAGCAATCTGAATATTGCGAATATATATGAAATATTGATAATGGTGGGGATCCGTAAGCGGTCTTGGTCTGGTCGTTGGACACAAATGAAGTACACGAAGTTGCAATGGCTAACTTTTAACTAAACAAATCCCCAAAGTCTAAACGACGCCCTAAGGGCTGTATATATGGAGGAAGAGAGGGGAATTTCGTGGCCCTTGAGGGTGGGGTCCGAAACCAACCCTAACTCTTGTTTCCCCACACATACGGACTCTAAAAATAGCCTATACTTAAGTATTTCGAAATTACATGGGCCTGGCCCATTAATAAGGTGACGCAGCACCTAGAATAGCCTATGGACGAATATTATGAAGTGGCATCTTGTATATTTCGTCCATGGCTTCATGCACTCCTTATGGCGGCTTCAAAGTCCTGAAATCATCACTTGTAACTCCGTTCTTGATCCCCTTGCGCATGCCATCAACTTCATGCGTGTTCTTGCTCCAATGTTCATTCCTTCTCCAAGCTAGGCCCTTCATTTGAAAGCAAAACAAATGTATCCAATTTAGGCAGCATCATAATCTCATGAACATTAGAATCATTACCAAGAAACGAAAGTACCTGGTAATTTAATTGGCGTGCGCGAGCTCTAGTAATTGGTCCAGTATATGTAACAGTAGGGGCTGTGGGTGTAACAATGGTATTGATGTCCTCATCATCCTCCCCTTCTTGAAATGAAGTCGTCCTCGACGGAAGCTCATCTTCCTCACCCAAATAAGGCTTCAAATCTGCAATATTAAAAGTGGGACTAACCCCAAAATCTGCAGGTAGCTCAAGTTTATATGCATTATCATTTATTTTCTCTAAAACCTTAAAAGGACCATCAGCACGTGGCATTAGCTTTGATTTGCGCAGATTAGGAAATCTATCTTTACGCAAATGTAACCAAACAAGATCTCCAGGTGCAAACACAACATGTTTTCTACCCTTATCTCCAGCAAGTTTATATTTAGCATTCATACGCTCAATGTTTTCCTTAGTTAACTCATGCATTTTTAAAATCAATTCAGAACGTTCTTTAGCATCAAAATTAACCTTCTCCGAAGATGGAAGAGGCAACAAATCAATAGGTGCACGAGGTAGGAAACCATACACAATTTCAAAAGGGCACATCTTAGTAGTAGAATGCAATGAACGATTATAAGCAAATTCAATATGAGGCAAGCATTCTTCCCACATTTTCTTGTTATTCTTCAAAACAGCCCTAAGCATAGTAGACAATGTTCTATTGACTACTTCAGTTTGTCCATCAGTTTGGGGGTGACAAGTAGTACTAAAAAGCAGCTTAGTCCCCAACTTAGCCCATAAACATCTCCAAAAGTGGCTAAGAAATTTAGTATCACGATCTGAAACAATAGTATTTGGCACACCATGTAAGCGAATAATTTCACGAAAGAACAAATCAGCAACATTAACAGCATCATCGCTTTTATGACATGGTATAAAGTGTGCCATTTTCGAGAACCTATCCACGACAACAAATATGCTATCCCTCCCCTTCTTTGTTCTAGGTAAACCTAAAACAAAGTCCATAGATATATCCTCCCAAGGAACACTAGGTACAGGCAAAGGCATATATAAACCATGAGGATTGAGTCGTGACTTAGCTCTTTGACATGTAGTGCAGCGAGCAACAAAACGCTCAACATCCCGTCTCATCTTTGGCCAAAAGAAATGTGTAGCAAGTATATCCTCCGTCTTCTTGACGCCAAAGTGTCCCATTAATCCTCCTCCATGCGCCTCCTGCAACAACAAAAGACGAACGGAGCTAGCTGGAATGCATAGCTTGTTAGCACGAAACACAAATCCATCGTTAAGAACGAACTTGTTCCAAGTTCTCCCTTCCTTACAATTCTGCAATACATCTTTAAATTCAGCATCATTAACATATTGATCCTTGATGGTCTCCAAACCAAATATTTTAAAGTCAAGTTGTGAAAGCATAGTATAACGACGAGACAAGGCATCAGCAATAACATTTTCTTTACCCTTCTTGTGTTTAATCACATAAGGGAAAGTCTCAATGAATTCAACCCATTTAGCATGTCGACGGTTCAGTTTTGCTTGACTTTTAATGTGTTTCAAAGATTCATGATCAGAATGTATAACAAATTCCTTGGGCCATAAATAATGTTGCCATGTTTCTAAGGTCCGAACAAGAGCATATAATTCTTTATCATAAGTAGAATAGTTCAGACTAGGCCCACTCAATTTTTCAGAAAAGTATGCAACAGGTTTTCCATCTTGTAATAACACACCTCCTAATCCAATTCCACTAGCATCACATTCAAGCTCAAAAGTCTTATTGAAATTAGGAAGTTGGAGTAAAGGAGCATGTGTCAACTTATCTTTCAATACCGTGAAGGCTTCTTCCTGTGCGGTACCCCAAACAAAAGGTACATCCTTCTTTGTAAGCTCGTTGAGAGGTGCAGCAATGGTGCTGAAATCTCTCACAAAACGCCTATAGAAACCAGCGAGGCCAAGGAAACTCCTCACTTGTGTGACCGTTTTGGGCTGCGGCCAACTCTCAATAGCTTCAATCTTGGCTTTATCAACTTCAATTCCCTGTGGAGTAACAACATAGCCAAGAAAAGATACTCGGTCGGTGCAAAAGGTGCACTTTCCAAGGTTTCCAAACAAACGTGCATCACGTAGAGCAATAAAAACAGCACGTAAATGTTCCAAATGTTCCTCCAAAGATTTGCTATAAATCAATATGTCATCAAAGTAAACTACCACAAATCGTCCAATGAAAGCACGTAAAACTTCGTTCATTAACCTCATGAAAGTACTAGGTGCATTAGTTAACCCAAAAGGCATGACTAACCACTCATATAATCCAAACTTAGTTTTAAATGCTGTTTTCCATTCATATCCCAATTTCATACGAATTTGATGGTATCACTACACAAATCAACTTCGGAGAATATTGTAGAGCCACTCAATTCATCAAGCATATCATCTAGCCTAGGAATAGGATGACGATAACGAATAGTAATATTATTAATGCCTCTACAATCAACGCACATACGCGATGTACCATCCTTTTTCGGCACTAAAATGATAGGAACAGCACAAGGACTAAGGGATTCGCGTATATAACCTTTGTCGAGTAGTTCTTGTACTTGACGCATAATCTCCTTCGTCTCCTCTGGATTGGTACGGTATGGTGCATGGTTGGGTAGCGAAGCACCGGGAATTAAGTCAATTTGATGCTCAATCCCTCGAATAGGTGGTAATCCCGGTGGCACGTCTTGTGGAAAGACGTCAGCGAACTCCTGCAAAATGTTAGTGACAGCAGGGGGCAAAGAGGAAGGCACGTCCTCGAATGAAAATAATGCCTCTTTGCACACAAAAGCATAGCAAACAGATGTGCTGAAATCTAGCTCATCAATATCAGATTTGGTGGCAAGTAAACATGCACTTTTCAATTTAATTTCAGAAACAACAGTAGATGGTTTATTATTAGGCTTCATTTGATGCTCAAATTCTTTTGCCACAATCTGATTTTCACTCTTAGTTTTCTCCTGTTTTGCTTTATTAGCTCTATTAATATCATCTTTCAAAATGGAATCAGGAGTCATAGGAAGCAAAGTAATATTTTTATCCTTATGAACAAGAGTATACTGATTGTTTCTACCATGGTGAATAGAATTTTTATCAAATTGCCATGGTCTACCAAGTAATAAGGAACATGCTTGCATAGGTACCACATCACAATCAACATAATCAGCATATGTAGAGATACTAAAATGCACACGAACAGTACGTGTTACCTTAACCTTGCCGCTGTTGTTGAACCATTGGATGTAGTAAGGATGTGGATGTGGTCTTGTGGTGAGAGATAGCTTCTCCACCATCTCGATGCTAGCCAAGTTGTTGCAACTCCCTCCATCTATGATCACGCGAACAGAACGTTCCTTCACAACTCCCTTTGTATGGAACAAATTATGCCTCTGATTTTGCTCAGCTTGTGTAACCTGCACACTCAAAACACGTTGAGCAACTAAACATTCATACCTGTCAGCATCTTCAGGAGCCATGTATTGCGTCTCATGATCAGAATCGTCTCCACCGTGTTCGTCACGTGTAATAAGAGCCAAAGTCTCCTCATCATAGTCACTAGCGGACTCATACCCACCATCCTCAGTAACAATCATCACACGCTTAGATGGGCATTCTCTCGCATAATGACCTCCACCCTTGCAACGTCGACAAATAATATCATGTGTTTGCCCTGTTGATGCCATGGATGAAGAAGAGCTCTTTGCAGGCCCAGAAGGTGTGCTCTTGGCAGATAGTGGTGATTGTGCCTCCTTTATTGTATCACGGTTGGAGGTGGTAGCCGACGGAGGCGCCGGTGTAGCAGAACGTGTGGAAGTAGATGATGCACGTGGTGTCCATGAAGAAGGTCGACCTGCAGAAAAGTTAGTCCGCGCCAATGCCTGTCGATCCTGCACTTCACGTTCAGCTTTACAAGCAAGATGGAATAAACGAGTGATATTAGTATACTCCTTATACTCTAGAATCGTCTGAATCTCTCTATTTAATCCACCCATAAAACATGCAAGCATAGCTTCATTCTCCTCAACAATACCACATCTAATCATGCCAGTTTGTAATTCCTGATAATATTCTTCTACAGAATTTTTTCCCTGTCTTAAGCGCTGCAATTTTTGAAGTAATTCACGTTGATAATATGGTGGAACCCAACGAGTACGCATAGCAGTTTTCAAAGCAGCCCAAGTAGCAGGAATGGGATATAATCTACAATGCTCAAACCACCAAACACATGCAAAACTAGTGAATGCACAAACAGCAGCAGGAACACGTCTCTCCTCGGGATATTGTAAACATGTAAATCGTTGTTCAGTTGCTAACTCCCAAGTAAGATATATATCAGGAACATATCTACCCTCAAATGGTGGAATATTCAATTTTAGTTTAGGGAGATGGTCATGATCTCGTACCTGAGGGTGAGCCCTACCATTGCCATTATTTGCATGTGGACGACCTGATGGTTGCTGTGCTGGTGGTGGCACGTAGTTCTGATTTTGATCAACCTCATCCTCGTAATCGCCAGCAAAATCATCCTCCTCCGCATCAGCAGCAGGAGCCACAGAAGTAGCAACAGCAGCACCAACAGTTTGGCCAGGTGCAAGAGGGAGACGGCTCGCTCGGCGGAGGGCTGTTTCACGATGTGTAGGTAGTCGTCGTTGTTGTTGTTGTAGAGGTGCGTTAGGTGCAGCCGGTGGTGGTGGTGGAAGACGCGCGAGCAATTCATTAAACCTGTCATCGAGCTTTGTTTCGAACGTCTTCTCCATGTCATCTATCTTTTCCATGGCCTCTTCAAATCTGTTTAGCACATCCTGCACCTGTCCATTCATCATTTGCTGAAATTTATCATGCAACTCCTGATTCGTCATGTTCTCCCAGTCAGTCTCGTCGCCTTGTGATCCTGCCATGGTTAGCAACAATAGAAAACACACAAGAATATGATCCTACAGAATACTAACAAGAGGTGGTGGTGGCGGGTGTCACAAATCCGTCAAGCAACTCTCAAATTCTTACCAGTTCTTACCCAGCAGCAGGCGGTGATCGGCAACCGTTGTAGTCAAAACTCTCAAAAGCTTGGATAGAGCGATTGCCAGGGAGAGTCAAACGCACGACGTAGAGGTATGTGGAGCTGGGAAGGCTTATAGTATTGTAGCAAAAAGGGTCAGCAATAATCAATTCAGAGATGCAAAGTTGAATAAACGCTCAACGACGGTACTGTGCTGGTCCTAGGCTAGACCGTGCTAGAGACGCGAGCCTAGAACACTAACAAAATCACGGCGCTGCACGTAAATAAGGGAAAAGCACACTCTGGAACTTTTTTTTTCGCTTTTTTTTTGCGCTCCTCTTTTTTTTTGCGCTCCTCTTTTTTTTTGCGAAAAATTACTATAATGGCGAGTGTCTCAAAACTCTTCCCTCGTCAAACTGATAGGATGGGCACGGAATTTTTTTTTCACTTTTTTTCGGAAATCAGGGCAGTGACGACGAAAAAGTGCGACCAAAAATCACTATGATGGCACGTGGCTCAAAAGACTCAGAAAAGCCTAAAAATAGGATAGGGAAAAAATATTTTTGCCCGTGAAAATTTTGGCCTAAAAACTGCCCGGGGGTCTCCAGACTCTTTTTTTTTCCGAGACCTACGTAGGCAAGGAAACACGAATCGGAATTGAGATTGATCTCAAGAACAAACCTAATATGAGAAGAACTCGGATTGGTGGTGGATATATGGTGGTCGTATATGGCAGCGGTGGTGGTATATGGTAGCGGTGGTGGTATATGGATAGAGATTGATGGTGGTATATGGATACGGATTGGTGGTGGTATATGGATATGGATTCAGAGCGGTGGCGGATAAGCAAAAGTGGTAGATGGGCGATGATGATGGTGCGGCGGCGGCGTGACAACTTGTGACCAGAACTCGAAACTCTAAAAGACTAGACTCTAAGACCAGCAACTTGACACGACGATGCAACCGCAAATTCAACAAAGCAAAAACACTAAAAAGATTATGCAAAGGCTCAGATTGGTTCGGATATGATGAACTAACCCTAATTTTTTTTGTGTGGCTTTTTCGTGGACTGTAGGTATGAAGAACAGACTCGATCTAATCTACGAAAAACTGTAAAATCTCACCGAGCAACCTGGAAATCTGATACCACTTGATAGAGGCGAGGGTGTCCCGATCTTTCGATGAGATGATAACTATCGATTTGGTGGAGACGACTTTGACGATCCGACTACAAACGTACACGACGTTGCGCCTTAGCAATCGCTAAACCAACTCCGAGAGGTTATTGACCACGCTGGAGCACGATCAACCTGACCATGAAGGTCTATTCCTGCAAGCAATCGAAGAACGAGCAAGAATATGATAAAGCAATCTGAATATTGCGAATATATATGAAATATTGATAATGGTGGGGATCCGTAAGCGGTCTTGGTCTGGTCGTTGGACACAAACGAAGTACACGAAGTTGCAATGGCTAACTTTTAACTAAACAAATCCCCAAAGTCTAAACGACGCCCTAAGGGCTGTATATATGGAGGAAGAGAGGGGAATTTCGTGGCCCTTGAGGGTGGGGTCCGAAACCAACCCTAACTCTTGTTTCCCCACACATACGGACTCTAAAAATAGCCTATACTTAAGTATTTCGAAATTACATGGGCCTGGCCCATTAATAAGGTGACGCAGCACCTAGAATAGCCTATGGACGAATATTATGAAGTGGCATCTTGTATATTTCGTCCATGGCTTCATGCACTCCTTATGGCGGCTTCAAAGTCCTGAAATCATCACTTGTAACTCCGTTCTTGATCCCCTTGCGCATGCCATCAACTTCATGCGTGTTCTTGCTCCAATGTTCATCCTTCTCCAAGCTAGGCCCTTCATTTGAAAGCAAAACAAATGTATCCAATTTAGGCAGCATCATAATCTCATGAACATTAGAATCATTACCAAGAAACGAAAGTACCTGGTGATTTAATTGGCGTGCGCGAGCTCTAGTAATTGGTCCAGTATATGTAACAGTAGGGGCTGTGGGTGTAACAATGGTATTGATGTCCTGATCACCTGCGATTCATGGTTAGCGTAAGCCTATCCTTGGGAGATTAGTGGTACCCTGTAGTTGTTGTCGACGACGTGGTTGGCGGGGCTCTCGGGCGGCTCCTAGAAGGCCTCAGCTCAAAATGCCTCCTCTTCCCAGCTCGGCTCGAGGAACGAGCCGGGGTCATCTTCCGGCGTGTACTCCTGGTTCATCATGCGGGGCACGTAGGCCTCCGAGGGCCCCGAAGCCCTCGCCGAAGTGCCCCGCGCTCCATGTCGCCCGACCTAGTGTGCCGCCTCGAGGATGGTAGGGTTGCATCCCGCTCAGACCGTAGGTGGCAGCGCTCGTGCCCGCGCCTAGCAGAGGTGGCGCGGTCGTGAGCGGTCATGCTGTTCCATTGGTTGCGCCGGTGTCGATGAAGTCTAGTGGTGCGCCTATAGGCATGCGGGCGCTACGTGGCCCTTCATTAGACCCGGCCGCAGCTTGTGGCGTAAGCAGAGAACAGAAGGGAGGCGCTCCTGAAGTCGCGGCGTCCAGTGGCTCGGCGATGCGTTCCAGCAGTGCATCCCGGCCGCTCTCCATCAGCCGGCACCGCAGCAGCTCCCGTGCCACTATGAGTGCAGCCTGCATGTTTGCCTGCTCCCTTCGGGGGTGCGGCACCGTCGCCGCGGCATGGCTCGCGGCCCTTGCAGCAGCTCACGCCTGTTGTGGGTTGAGGGTGGACGGCGCCTGGCTACGCCGCCCGCGCCCCGTAGCGTCAGGTGGCGCTCGTGCCGCCTGGAGCGCGGGGTTGAGGTCTTCCTGGGCAGGCGGCGCCGCCCGGGCTGGCCAGGCTGCCCAGTGGTCGGCGTTGGTCCTTGAGTCACGGGACATCGGAACCGAGGAGCGTCGGTGAATCGACTGGCGGGAGAGAGGCTCCGGCGCACCCCTACTTGGCGCGCCAAATGTCGGATCACAGGTTCTGGCAAAACCCTCAATGTTCGAACACTGGGGTGCGCGCGAAGATCTCCCCCTACCGATCCACGTCCTAGCTTTGCTAAGATCTAACGGGCTAACTCGACGAACTCACAACACAAGGGACACAAGATTTATACTGGTTCGGGCCACCGTTGTGGTGTAATACCCTACTCCAATGTGGTGTGGTGGATTGCCTCTTGGGGTAAGGATGAACAGTACAAGGGGAAGAACAGCCTCCTGAGGAGAGGTGTTCTTGTTCTCGGGGAACTTGTGGTTGTTCTGGTCTCTCTCGATCCGTTCGGCCCTCCTAGCTATGGTGGTGGCTAGTCCTATTTACAGAGGCCCTGCTCCTCTTCCCAAATATTGAGCGGGAAGGGAGCCAACAACGGCCAATTCGAAAGGGGACAGCTAGCATAGCTTATCCTGACAAAAGTGGTCTTCGCCTGTCAAAGGCTCTGGTGGTGACGCTGTCTTGGGCTCCACGACGACCTCCGTCTTGCCGTCCTACTGGACCTCGTCTCGTTGCACCGATATGGAAACCTTTGCTTGACGCCTCGGTACTCCGCGCCTGCGCCTGCTTCCTTAGCACCGAAGAGGAAACAAGGACACTGTGCGCTGGCGCCCGCCTGGCCTTGGTCGTCATGACTCACGTCATCGGAACCTCGTGAGGTTTGCCTGGCCTTGATCTCTCCGCCCCTCGCGAGCCAGCCTGGTGAGGCCGCTCCTGAGGATGTCTTGTGTTGTCCGCCTCGTGAGGATTGGCCCCTCACGAGGGTCTTGAGTCCTTGCTGGTGAAGATGGGCCATACGGGCCCGCTCGCAGAGCCACGCCGTGGGCCGCAGGCAGGCAAGTCTGGGGACCCCCGTTCCCTGAACGCCGACAGATCTCTCCGCCCCTCGCGAGCCAGCCTGGTGAGGCCTCTCCTGAGGAGGTCTTGTGTCGTTCGCCTCGCGAGGCTGGGCCCCACGCGAGGGTATTGAGTCCTTGCTGGTGAAGATGGGCTGTACAGGCCCGCTCGCAGAGCCATGCCATGGGTTGCAGGCAGGCAAGTCCGGGGACCCCCGTTCCCAGAATGCCGACACTGAGGACACGTTACTTCTGATGAGAGAAGATGCTAAAGAATTAGTGTTCCTTAAGGCCATTCTCAACACTTTTGCAGATGCTACTGGGTTGAAATTTAATTACAACAAGTCAAGCTTGATTCCTATCAATATCAATGAGCAAAAGGTACAGATCCTCATAAACACTTTGAACTGCAGAAGAGAAGTTTTCCCTTTTACATATTTGGGTCTACCCCTGGGACTCTACAAGCCTACAGTAGAAGAATGTATGCCTCTAGTGAGAAGGATGGCTAATAAGTTGATGGGCCTGGCTACTTTTATGACACAACCTGGTAGACTTCTATTGGTAAAATCAATAATGGCCTCTATTCCAGTTTTTTTCATGTGTTGATTGGAATTGCCTGAGACTATCAAGAAGCAAATCAGGAAGTATCTTACACATTGCTTATGGAGAAGCCTAGACCTAGAAGATCACAGACCAGATATGGTAAAGTGGATTGTAGTTTGCAGGCCAAAAAAACAGGGTGGTCTTGGTGTCAAAGATATCTCTGTTCAAAAATAAAGCTTTGCTGCTCAAAAACCTTCATAAATTCTTCAACAGGCTCAATATCCCATGGGTAAATTTGATTTGGGAGACTTACTACTCCCAAGGACAGCTGCCTGGACAACAATTGTGTGGATCATTTTGGTGGAAAGCAAATCTGAAATTGTTGGATCAGTTCAAGTCCATGGCAAGATGCAATCTGGGTGATGGAAAATCTGCTCTTCTATGGACTGACCTTTGGCACACCAATTATCTACATCAGAGTTTTCCCCACCTATTTTCCTTTGCCAGAGATTCTATGATTCCAGTCCATGAAGCCCTTCAAACTGAATATTTAGAGGACCTATTTCGCTTACCACTTTCAGTGCAAGCCTATGGTTAATTCTTGCAACTTGAGACTTTGTGTGAAAACCTGCGAGGCTCCGAGTACAACAATCACACAGATACATGGTCCTACATCTGGGGGGTCTCATAAATTTAGTGCTGGAAAATCCTATAAAGTGATGATTGGGATGAAAGTGGTACCTCAACAATTTCAATGGATTTGGAACTCATCTTGTCAACCAAAGCACACATTTTTCTTCTAGATGCTTCTCCATGATAGAGTGAATACCAGAAATCTCCTAAGGAGGAAAACCTTCTATTTGGAAACTTATAATTATGCTCTAATGACCTGTCAACATAAGGAAACTGTCTTCCACCTGTTCTGGGGCTGCCCATTTGCTACCAGATGCTGGAATTTTGTTTGTCCCTCAAGAGACAATCCCACCACAGTCTTGGAGGCAATTGATGACATGAGACAAAAGCTTAGGGTACCTTTCTTCATGGATATTATTATTCTGGCTGCATGGGCAATTTGGATCTCAAGGAATAATCTTATATCTTTCAACAAGTGCAACCATCCTTCCAAAATTGGAGGCACATCTTCTTTGAGGAGTTGAAATGGCTTAGATATAGAATCAAACAGAAACATGCCTCCTGGTTCAATGCTTGGCTAGACAATCTGTTGTAATTTTTCTAGATATTTCTAGATTTGCTAGTTTTTTCAGTCTTTTTTCTACTTTCTCTTTTGTTTCTTCTTCTTTCTCTTTTAGATGTAGCCCTTTTCCTTTTTTTGGCTTACCTTAAGCCTTGTGATACTTTTCTCGCTTCAATTTCTAAAAATTGCAGTGGGGCTTTGCCCTACTGTGTACAGTCAAAAAAAGCAAACACATTAGTCTCTCGCTGCTTCTACCTAACAATCACCAAAACACTCATGGCACTCAATTAGACCAACAACTTCGACGCAGGAAAAAAAAGTTTTAGAAGCATAGCCACACTAACTCCTGTGTAAAGAACATAATATGTCGTGTCATCCCACGGGCCTCACCACGGCAGATGAGCAGACCACACCACGTGCCATGGGCAAGAACGACATGTTTAGTCGCATGACGGGCTGAGCCCATTACTTGTTGGGCATGCGTGCTCATGGGCTGGCCCACAGAAAATGGCATGTTGAAATATATACCGTAAACTTTTGTATAAATAGCATTATAATTTATGAATTGCGGGCATGATATACATACAAACACTATGTTAACTTTTTTTATCCTCTGTAAAAAATTTGTATGAAACATACCCCCCCCCGGTAATTACTATGTGAATAATATGGTAATTACGCGCCGTAGACATGATACCTTACATACAACACCGTTATAACTTCGATCGAAAGTTTATTTTTGGTTCAAACACACCCTGGTAACTTCCATGTGTAGAATATGGTAACACGCGCATTGCAGGCATCATAAGTTACATACTATGGAGTGGTAACTAAGGTTCTTCGAGAGGTGTTATATATTCATTTCTCATTAAAGATCATTTGACGTTCAGCGCGATAGTGAAATAAACAACGATGCAAAGCTTTGTCGAAACATTAGCTCAGCCCACATGGTTCATCAAGTTGGGATGAAAGCTGAGTTCTCGAGTTCAACTCTAAACTATAAACTCTATCGCTTACAATGTTGCTCAATTTGAAAGAAAAAGGGTTTCTCTATTTTCCTCAAAGGAAAAAGAAGACAATTTTCTCTACAACGGAAATCAGTAAAAAAAAAGCCTATCTCTACATTTCAATTTGCAGACTTCCTAAAACATCTCTCTTGAGGGATGTCCTAAAACTTATGAATTAAAATACGATGGTAGTAAAACTGATCTGCCAAAATTCTTATGCTGACTACTTACATCTGAAGCACAACACACGCTCGCTAAATAAAAAGCTAGACGCTAGACTAGACGCCGTGTGTTCTGTGGTTGCTGCCGCCTTCCTGGACGACGTAGTTGCTCCAGAACCAGTGTCGGCTCCAGACGAGGTTCATCTCGTCGATGGGAACCCCCTTGGTCTCTGGCAGGAAGAGGGCGATGAAGGTCGTCATGATGACCATCCACGCCGCAAAGAAGTAGAAGAGGCCGAACTTGAGGTGACAGAGCATGGTGAGGAACGCCTGCCCAATGATGAAGGTGAGCGTCATGTTGACGCACACGGCAATGCTCTGCCCTGCCGACCTGATCTCCAGTGCGAACACCTCGCTGGGAACGAGCCAGCCCAGCGGCCCCCACGACCATGCGAACCCGGCAACGTAGAGGCAAATGAATAGCACCAGCAGCATGGCATAGGTGCGTGACATCTCCCCCTCGCCCGTGGTGCCAAACTGGAGAGCGATCAGAGTCCCCACCACTATCTGGGACACGAACATCTGTGTGCCGCCTTGGAGGAACAGGGCACGGCGGCCCAGCCGATCCACGGAGACGATGGAGATGATGGTGGCGAACATGTTAACGAGCCCCGTGATGACGGCGGACATGAGCGAGGCGTCGCCGCCAAAGCCGATTGTGAGGAACAACACGGGCGCGTAGAACATGATGACATTGATGCCGGTGAGCTGCTGGAAGAAGGGGATGAGCACAGCAATTGTCAACTGGGGACGGTACTTGTGCTCCAGGATGTTCCGCCAAGGGTGCTCGATGGCCTTAGCCTCCTCGCTGGCGGCCACCATGTCGTCGTACTCATCGTGCACGTCTGAGGTTCCCCTGACCTTGACCAGCACCTTCTTGGCTTCCGCAGTGTAGCCGCGGGCGATGAGGGAGTTGGGAGTGTCCGGCAGGGCAAGTGCGCCGAGGGTAATGATGAGCGCCGGGACGCCAGCCAGGCCAAGGCCGATGCGCCAGCCCCAGCCACCCTCGATGCTAACAGTGGCGTAGTTGATGAGGTTGGCGGACAGGATGCCGATGGTGGTCATCAGCTGGAAGCCGATGTTGAGCATGCCCCGGAGGTTCGCCGGTGCCATCTCCGACAGGTAGAGAGGGACGGACTGGTTGGCAAAGCCTACGCCGATGCCGAGGAGGATGCGGCCGAGGATCAGCATCATCAAGTTAGTGGCGGCGCCATTGAGTGCTGAGCCCGCGAGGAAGGTGATGCCGCCACAGAACATGGACCACTTCCGGCCGAAGATGCGCGTCACTGACGCCGCTAGGAACGATGTTGCTAGCGCGGCCAGGTACAGTGAGGACGTGAACAACGTCAACAGCTGGCTGTCGAACTTGCAGTACTGGTTCTTTTCCTTGTTTGCCTTGGCCTGGGCGTACACCGACGGAAAGAACTCGCTCAAGAACGAGTCCATGGATGTTACACCACCTTCATGGGATGGAATCCACACAATTTTCACTCTCTCATTGCCATTTAGTTGTATTTCATTTCATTGTTTCAATGAAGTAATTGACGGTACCAGAGATGCCGATGTCATAGCCGAAGATTAGGCCGCCAGAGGAGGCGACGAGACAGGAGAAGAAGACGAAGGCCGTCATGTGGCCAGGGTACACCTTGCCCCCAGAGGAACTTATCACCACGCCCCCCGCCATATCTGTGAACACGCTAGACAACGGTGATGGATGGAAGAGACCAAACGAGGAGGAAGAAGAGGAGACGAGGTGCGTAGCCCGTTCTTAGAGGAGGGGATAGCTTCTTTATAGCACCTAGAGTGGCAAATCCTGTCCAGTGGATGCACTCATGGATGAGAATGCAAGCTACCTATTTATGATCTCTACTTTCTTGCAGTGAAACTTGGCGCTAAAATTAGTGCATCACTGTTCTTCAGTTTGCTTGGCACAAGTCTAAGCCTTTTTCTATCCATATTTAGTAAGTATGTAGGATTACTATTTATTTGAACGAAATATGTAAGAGAGAAGACTCGATAAAGGAGGGGGTGTCGACTCATGCTGGTGGGCTTAATGGATTTGTGAGTGAGATGACGAGGACATGAATAACTTGGATACGACCAAAAATATTGCATACATGTATATTTATGAGGTAATTTCTGATGCAAACTATGCAATAATTTATTTATGTCATCCAGGACAAAAATACTTCACAGACTTGTGTGCCATGTCTAATTGCAGGTGTATGCGACATTTGTACAATCCACATATGAAGATAAGGGAAAAATAGAAGTTTAGGTGTTGTTCAAAAATTCCTCTCACGTCACTTCTGGGCCAAGAGAAGATAGAGTCCAAGTCTCTCACGTTCTGATTTCAGATTCGGACTACACATACATACCTGACCCAGAACGCCAAGAACTCTTTCATACAGACTCTGAATTGGGTGATTCTTTTTTTCTTGGGAAGTGGATTTTGTGCTCTTTCCAACCCAATGCGTTGAGATGTCGACGAAACAATCTGACGCTGCAACAGAATGCAAGTCAAACTACAAGTCCAAAGGTGTTGCATCACCTCCACTTGAGCCCATGGGCCTTGTACGACCTAGGGTTAGTTTTAGGCTGCCTTGGGATGTCCTTCGACCTCCTTGGCCGCCACCCCTTGCTCCTATATAAGTAGATCCATCTAGTTGCTTTTTTCCTTCGGTTTTGTTTAGATTAAAAGTCCGCCGTAGCTGCAACTCCGTGTACTTCGTTTGTGTTCAACGACCAGACCAAGACGTCACAGAACCCCACCTTCATTAATAAAGCTTTCCACTTATATTCGCAATATCTAGATTGGAATTTCAGTTTCTTTCTTGTTCTTCGTTTGCTTGCAGGAAATAGACCTTCGTGGTCAGGTTAATCGTGCTCCAGCGTGGTCAATAACCTCTCGGAGTTGGTGTAGCAATTGCTAGGATGCGATGTCCTCGCACATTCATTGTCGGATCATCAAAGTCTACTCCACCAAAAATGATAGCCACCATCTCATCGAAAGACAGGGCACCTTTGCCTCTATCATTAGCATGGTTGATTGACTCTAATTACATGATTTATGGGCTAGCATGGCTTAAATGAGATTGTCGATTTTCATTAAATGGATTTATGCGGTAGCATGGCTTGATTGGCTCCAATGCTCCAAAAAAAAGACGGGGAAACTTAGTGGACTTATAGGCTAGCATATCTTAATTGGATCTAACGCTCCGATAAAAATGAGCAAAGACAGAGGAGGGGCATGTTTGTTTCATGGAATGGCTCGCACACGGCCACCCTATGACACATCTCGGTCATCTCTGGTGACCCGATGTTAACTCAAGCGTCTTGAGGAAGGGAGGTCCGTATGTCATGGTTGTTGAGGCCAAAATCACTGTTATGACCCTCAACTAAAGGATTAGCATGATTTGACCTCAAATGGAATTTTTATTCGGATCTGACCTTTTTTCATGACGCCAATGTACCCCACGTTTGCGTTGCATGGGAAATGATATGGTCTATGGCATCTGGCCCTAACTTCTCCACCAGGAGCCTTGGTGTCTTCGTCTGGGATAAAGCTACATGGGCTAAGGGGAAACTGATAGGGGCAAAAGTGTCCCGTCTATCGATGAAATGGTAACTATCATTTCGGTGGAGTAGACTTTGACTATGTGACCACGAATGTACAAAGATGTCATGCCTTAGCAATCGCTAAACCAACTCCAAGAGGTTATTGACCCCACCGGAGCATGGTCAAACTAACCATGAGGGTATATTTCCTTCATGCAAAGAAAGAACAAGCAAGGAGTTGATATTGCAATCCTGATATTACGAATATAAGAAGAAAGCTTTATTGATGAAAGTGGGGTTCTATGACGTGCGCGAGCCATTAGAATCACTACCAAGAAACGAAAGAACCTGGTAATTCAATTGGCGTGCGCGGGCTCTAGTAATTGGTCCAGTATGTACAGCAACAGGGGCTGTGGGTGTAACAATGGTATTGATGTCCTCATCATCCTCCCCTTCTTAAAATGAAGTCATCCTCGATGGAAGCTCATCTTCATCACCCAAATAAGGCTTCAAATCTGCAATGTTAAAAGTAGGACTAATGCCAAAATCTGCAGGCAGCTCAAGTTTATATGCATTATCATTTATTTTCTCTAACACCTTAAAAGGACCATCAACATTTGGCATTAGCTTTGATTTGCACAAATTATGTAATCTATCCTTACGCAAATGTAACAAAACAAGATCTCCAGGTGCAAACACAACATGTTTTCTACCCTTATCTACAACACGTTTATATTTAGCATTCATACGCTCAATGTTTTCCGTAGTTAACTCATGCATTTCTAAAATCAATTCAGCACATTCTTTAGCATCAAAATTAACCTTCTTCGAAGATGGAAGAGGCAACAAATCAATAGGTGCACGAGGTAGGAAACCATACTGATGCGGAGCATCCTATGGACATCACCATATCAAGAGCCACTTCGTCAAGTGACACGTGTGACATCTACTTCATGCTTACAAAGGTGAATTGTCTCCTTTACACGTGTCCACTTGTACCCTTCGAGGATGGTATACTACTTGACCCCTCTCTCGTGTGCATGCATAGGTGTGAGCGGAGCTACACATTCTTCGAGGAGGAACCCAATCGGAAGAGTACAACTACACCATCCATGAGGAGAACGCACGAAAGAAGGAAGCTCGCCGAGTCCAAGGAGAAGGACGGGAAGACCGCAAGGAAGACGGAGGCGAGAAGATGGAAAAAGAAGCACGGTTCAGAGGACCCCGTGCGCACGGCCTATCCAGAGAGTTTCTGGATACCCTGATAGAGGCAAAGGTGTCCCGATGTTTCGATGAGATGGTGGCTATCGTTTTCTGTGGGAGTCGACCTTGACGATCCGACTACGAACGTGCGAGACGTCGCGCCTTTCTGGATACCCCGTGCGCACTGGCCCCAAGAAGACCCCGTGCACACGGGACCCCCGTGCCCACGGGGCTGACTTAGCCCGTGCGCACGGGCCTACCTGCGAGTTGGCCGGAAGATGCCCCTTTTGCCCCTCCACTCGTCCCTCACCTCTAGCCACCTATATATTTCGTCCCTAGGTCATTTGTTAGGGTTAGCAAAGGATATGACATGTTCTATGTGAGCTTTGCTCCTTGTACCACTCCTCCTCTTGAGAGAGAGAGAGAGAGACCTCTCCCTTGGAGATCAAGACCTCCTATGGAGAAGATCCCTAGTGGATAGATAAAGACCTCCTATGGAGAAGATCCCTAGTGGATAGATCCCCATCATAGGATCACCAAGACCTCATTCCTCATAGGATTGGGATGAACTAGTACTTTGTATCTTTCCTTTGTTGTCTTTGGATCATTGTATCTCTCTTTGTGTGATTGGATCTAGCATATGTGTGATTGGATCTAGTCAATTGAGTGTTTTCCCTCTTGTGTTCATCTTATTCTTGGGGATTCCCCCTCCAATTCGTGAAAGATCTCCACTTAGGGTTCCACCCTACACCATTTTCGTATCATGAGCCATGGTTTCTCACGAAATTGGAGCCCCCTTCTTTGTTTTCTAGCCTAGTTTTGTTGATTTTGTCCTAAATTCGAAAATTCCCCACCAAAAATAGCCCCAATTTTTTTGTGATTTGTTGGTTTTGATGATGTTTTGTTGGATTTGATCCATGGATTTGCTTGGTTTCAAGTGGATCTAGCTTTTCCCCATCTTTTCCCCACCATCCATCCCCAAAATCTCCCCACTTTTGCCCAAGAAATCTCCAATTTCCGCAACGAAATCGCGAAATTTCCGCGCACCCCGTGCCCACGGACCCCAGACCCCGTGCGCACGCCCCCCCGAAAACTCTCTGGACACCCCGTGCCCACGGACCTGTACCGTGCGCACGGGACCCCATGCCCACGGGCTCCTACCCCCGTGCGCACTACCCCCCCCCCCCAGGACAGCTGCGAGTGCTTCACCGTTTTGCCCATAACTTCAACATCCGGAGTCCGATTTTCGCGTTCTTTAGCTCGTTGAGTAGCTATTGACATCCCCCATCCACCTAGATAGGCTCCAACACCATTTGACTCCATCAAAGTTTTGACATTTTGCTTCTTTAACTAGGTCTTCCACCATATCATCCGCAAAACCCAACATAGCCTTCCGCAACCTAACCCATTTTGCTCCATTTAGCATTTGTGGTTGATTGAGTGGTGACTTGAGTCTCCTAAGGTGTTTCGGCTACTTAGGGACGGTTGCTTCTTCATCATCCATCTCCACCACTTCCACATTGCCATCTCCGCTACCACCATTTGACTTTTGCCCTTAAGATTTTGAGTTCGCGGTTTTTACCGTTTCCTAAGGTATTTTGGCTACTTAGGGACGAGTCTCCATCATCTTGGTATCTACATCAAGAACACCGCCACTCACCATCTTCAAGGACGGTAACCTCGACGACACCATTGTACTTTCCCCTTGCAATTGCATTGATAACCCCTAGCCCCTTTTGCGTCACTTGCCTATCGAGACTAGCCATTTGAGTATTGCCGGCAACGTTACTTGTGCACATTAGTGATCTACACCTCCCATTGCATACATACCATATCATATTGGTATCATATCATTTCTTGTGTCACAAGATTGTTCCCGCATATACACAATTGCTATCTTGGTTTGTGCATTTCGCATAGTGGCCATATCAAAAAAATAATAAGCTTTTAAGCAAAAGAAGAGCAAAGAGCTTGTAAGCAATAGCCATAGCATCTTACCACATTGCATATAAGATTGTCATATCCGATCATCTTGGATCATCTTGAGAAGAACAACGGGAACATCATACACATAACATACTTGGGATAGAAAGCTCATACATTTTGCATCTTATAGGTTGTGCACAAGTGTCGCATCTGCCTATTGAGCAATCGTGCTAGTGTCTCTCTTGAGTTGTGCAACACGAGGCGTTTTTCGGGGATTCCACATTTTGTGCTCATTCCTTGGTTGCACGACCCCATTTATCTATCCGTGTGTGTGTTTCCGTGTGCCATATATTGCTATTGGTCTACTTGTTTCACTTGCAAATTTGTGAATCTTTTCCAACATTATTGACTCTTGCTAACATTTTGCATCAAATTTTTGTGCCACTATCCTCACCGAGCTCCACCATAAGCCTTATTTGTGTAGGTGTGAGAATTGACAAGATCCGGTACCAATTGTGCTATTTCCTTGATACATTAGTGTGATCTTTGATCCATCCTCAACATTGGATAAGGTACATTGGTCTAGTTCTTTCCTTTCTTCCACTCATATTTGCGCGAGTCTTGTGATGGACAGGCAAGGCATTTCATCTCCGGTCTTCGACAACAACGACGACGTGAACAACTACATCACCAAAGCGTCCATCTTCGATCTACAACGACAAATGCAAGGCACACAATCTACCTTGCGAGAGCGCCTCGACAACCTCGCCATCGACATACACCACTCCGAAGCATGGAAAAGGGACTACATCGACACCAAGTTGGTCGAGCTAAAGGATCAACTATGAGACTTGGTGGCCGACTACAAGTCTTCTTCGCCTTCATCATCCTCAAGGCGGTGGCGAGCAAGTCGATCATCTTCGGAGCGCAAACTAGATACAAGCGCAAGTCGTCCACGTCCACATCTCCATGGTGACCATGACCAACATCATCATGAAGGACAAGACACCTCCAAGCATCATGTGCTCAACGACGACGAACGACATCTACTACGAGCTCAAGCACGACAACGACATCATCAACATGAAGATGCTCAACACGCGCAAACGTACAAGTCCGAACAAGCCCTACTTCACGCTAAGTCCAAGATTCATGAGCATAAGAGAAGATCGCGAGACGATCACCACCAAGACAGAGCTACGGCTACAACAACCACTTCGGCATCTTCGCCAAGTGCTATCAAGGCATCTTTGCCTTTGGACGTACGGCATCTTCGCCTACTTCCCACAAGTACGCCTACATTGACTTCATCAAGTCCAAGGCGACCACCTACAAGTGAGGACGACACTTCCATCTTCGGAAGCCCCTAAAGGAAGATGGCCGAGCATGGGAATTTCCCTTTGGTCATGGAGACGAGCTATGAGGTGCCACATAATATGGACTTCCTACAACAAGACGGCAACAAGAAGGTCGAGCTAGGGCCATCCCCTTCGACCACGGCGACGAGCATGAACCTCTTCAACAACATGAAGACGGCGCCCATATTGGACTCATACTCCGAGTCAAGCTACGAGACCGCACATGAAACCTTATCTTTGGTCTTGGAGGAGAGTGATGATGTGCCATCTTCGGCCTTCATCCACGGCTACAACCATGACATGATTGAGCATGGAGACATTTGCACCTACATCTCTCCGGCACCCACATATAAAGAGATGCCCCAATTCCCATGTGAGGAGAGCCACCCCACCATGAGTGATATGAGTGACTCCACCATTTTTAACATTGAGTGCATTTCCTATGAGAGGATGAGTGTGACCACCACTAGCCCCACACTTGAGAGCATCCAAGAGGGAGTGAGTGAGCCACCACACTTAGTGAGTAAGGTAGTTGACACGGCACGTGAGGCCACTATGATTTCTAACAACTTAACCTCTACTCCGAGTGTGTTTTCTTTGGTGCTAGGTCTCCTACATGATGACACGCCAATCCTCGACGAGTCCATACCTCCAATGGAGATGACGATGGCCATGGTGGACGATGATGCACCCCCCACATGGTTCCATCAAGATGAAGATGACCATGACTTGGTCTTCGACACCTCACCTACAACACATGAGCGATGCTCCAAAGGTAACATAGGTGATGGTGCTTCTCTTGTCCCACTAGTGGACTATTTTACGAATGATTGCTTGCATGATGTTGACACACCTATACCCATGCTTCATGCTAGTGCAACTTCCTCATGTCATGACTTACCTATTTATGATAAATACGATGATGAGCATGTTGAGTTGCCTAGTTGTGATGCTATGCTCCATAGGATATCATGTGAAAATTCTTTTGGTCACATCATGTTTGATAATCCATTAACCTTGTCATATGCTATGAGTGAGATATCCCATATTGCATATTTTCAATCTCAACATAGTAACTATGCATGCCCCATTAAAATCAATCCCATTTGCACTAATGGCATAGATGACGAGATGATGGTCATTGGATTTTGTTTTTCATGTGATGATATTGCCATGCTTCCTTTACACGATTTGCGCAATTCATCTACTATGCCATGCTATGATCACATTGCTCCAAATATGCATTGTTTTGAATGTTGTCAATATTCCCCATGTGATGTTTCCATTAATGCTCATGAGGAGACCCCCATACTTTCCTCATACATATTAGGAGATTTTGATGCATTCCATACTTTGCATGATTCTCATAATTGCTTGCACCATATGCATTCCATGAATAACAATGCTCTACATATATATCATGATGCATTGCACAATTTGAGTCTCCATTATGCTATACATAACAACAAACCTATCATGATGGATGACATGTTTCTATATCACGCATCTCATTTATTAGAGCATTGGCTATTTTGTGCTAACCAACACAAGCACGTGCGCATCATAATGGATGATGTGTACATCTACCACACACACACAATTTTCCCTTTGTCTTTGTTTTGTGTAGGTACTCATGTATACTCGTCGACCTCTCAATCACAAGAGTTGACGAAACGAGCTCTTGAGAGAAAAGATGACTTGGGATCCTGTGAACTATCCTTACCACCGTTCCTTTGGCGCAACGACTACGCGCATCTCTCTCACTTGGCCCTCACACGGCTATGGGCTATATACCGCTCTCTTGCTCATTTTACCATGTTCACTTTGCATGTTATGCTTGCTTCTATGCCTTTGCCATGCAATTATGACCCTTGCTTGCATCTACCCATGATTCACAATTATGTTACTCCTATGTGTATTTGCATGCTTGGTGGAGACCCTTGTTGCTATTGCCATGTTTATCATGTGCCTCATGCTATTGATGCTATTTTGCTCATATCCTCCTTTCATGCTTGTGATATGTCTTGTGCATTATTCATGCCCACCATTTGCACACATGACATAATTGACATGATTCTTTCTAGTATGTTGCATCTTCGCAATACTAGCTTGCTTACCTTGATTCCCATGATTGCTTGCTTTGTAACATCACCCATGTTCCGTTCTTCATTGCTTTCTTGGGTTGATGACGTATATGTTCATGCCTCTCACATGATATATTTTGTTCATTGTCGGTTGCCTCCAATTGTTGCATCTATGCTTATTGATCGTGGAGACTTGGACACTTTACTCGTGATGCATGCTTGCTTGATTGAGCCTATTGTATTGGTTGTCCTCGCATCATCATATGCCTCCATACTATGAAATGCTCCCTTGTACTTTCTTATGATGAGCATGATGCATCCACTTGTTGGGTATTTTACCACACGAATGATAGGTTTTGCATCTCCGCTAACCTCATTTGTTTTTCTGAGTGTTTGTCATGTTCTTTCATGTTGAAGGATTCACAAGGCGATACCGTCATGAGACAATTTGGTCATGTGAAGGCATACACGATGTGCAACACCAACATTTGTGAGAATCTCCTAAAGGTGAACTCCTTCCCTTTGAGCCATCCTCAAATATGCATAATGGATGGGTCACTCTTTCATTGTTGTTTCCTTCTTCTTGTCTACATGTTACATCTATTGGATGGAGGACCGACATTGGAGATGGAACCCATGAACCTTCAAGTTGAGGAGCGCTCGGACTTATTGGATGCACCTTCGAACCTCCACTCATGTAACGACATCGAGCATTGGTACGCCAACACCTCCATACTTGTTGATTGTGCTCACCCATGTCATGCTCGATGGACATATCATACACATGACAAATTTGCATCTTATGCATGGATTGACTCACATTATGATTGCCTTGTTGCATCTTGTATTCCCATGTCATCCATGATATATGAGCTAGTGCATTTCCTTAGCAAATTTGTTGTGATATTTCTTGATGGCATATTCATACATCATGATCATATTGCCTACCATCACTTGCATGATAACTCATTCATATTGAGCATCCATTACCATATTCATGTTATTGATAAACCGTCTCACTATGACATCATTTTGCACCGTGGTTGCATTGATCATATTCACAAAACATTTGTGTGCATAATGAATGTTTTTGCTCCCATGAATGCTTTGCATACCATTCCATATCTTTTGGATAAGCTTCATGCACCTTGTCTTGCTCACTCTTGTCGCATAGACTTATGCTTACTTGATGGACACCTTGTGTGCGCTAACCATTGTATTTCTGAGTGTCGCTTGTGTTTGCTCTTTTTGCATGTATACCACTCCGGAGACACCTTGGGGTACTTGGATTGCGCCATGTCTTCATCTCCGTCCAACTTCAAGTCTGTCCACGACAACCGTTTCCATGGTGATGACGATCACGATCCGAGGTCGGATCTTTCCTGAGGGGGAGGAGATGATGCGGAGCATCCTATGGACATCACCATGTCAAGAGCCACTTCGTCAAGTGACACGTGTGACATCTACTTCATGCTTACAAAGGTGAATCGTCTACTTTACACGTGTCCACTTGTACCCTTCGTGGATGGTATACTACTTGACCCCTCTCTCGTGTGCATGCATAGGTGTGAGCGGAGCTACACGTTCTTCGAGGAGGAACCCAATCGGAAGAGTACAACTACACCATCCATGAGGAGAACGCACGAAAGAAGGAAGCTCACCGAGTCCAAGGAGAAGGACGGGAAGACCGCAAGGAAGACGGAGGCGAGAAGATGGAAGAAGAAGCACGGTTCAGAGGACCCCATGCGCACGGCCCTTTTGGACCCCGTGCGCACGGCCTATCCAGAGAGTTTCTGGATACCCCGTGCGCACGGGCCCCAAAAGACCAGTGCCCACGGGGCTGACTTAGCCCATGCGCACGGGCCTACCTGCGAGTTAGCCGGAAGATGCCCCTTTTGCCCCTCCACTCGTCCCTCACCTCCAGCCACCTATATATTTCGTCCCTAGGTCATTTTTTAGGGTTAGCAAAGGATATGACATGATCTATGTGAGCTTTGCTCCTTGTACCACTCCTCCTCTTGAGAGAGTGAGAGACCTATCCCTTGGAGATCAAGACCTCCTATGGAGAAGATCCCTAGTGGATAGATCAAGACCTCCTATGGAGAAGATCCCTAGTGGATAGATGTAACGCCCTCTATGCGGCTATATCTCCCACGTGTCGGAGCACGACTTAGAGGCATAACCGCATTGAAAGCAATGTCGCAAGTGAGGTAATCTTCACACAACCCAAGTAATGCATAAGGGAAACAGATACATAGTTGGCTTACACTCGCCACTTCACACAATTACATGAATAAAGTATTACATCATCCAAATACAATCAAGGCCCGACTACGGAGCCAAAACAAAAGAAGACTATCCCAAATGCTACACAGATCCCCGATCGTCCCGACTAGGCTCCACTACTGATCAACTAGAACGAAACAACACAAAGGACAAGATCTTCATCGAGCTCCTCCTTGAGCTTGGTTGCGTCACCTGCACGGTTCAATGGCACCTGCAAACTGGTTTTGGAAGTATCTGTGAGTCACGGGAACTCAGCAATCTCGCACCCTCGCGATCAAGACCATTTAAGCTTATGGGTAAGGTAAAGGTATGAGGTGGAGCTGCAACAAGCGACTAGCATATATGGTGGCTAACCTATTCGCAAAAGAGAGCGAGAAGAGAAGGCAAAAGCACGGTCGAACAACTATGATCAACAAGTGATCCTAGAGCAACCTACGTCAAGCATAACTCCAACACCGTGTTCACTTCCCGGACTCCGCCAGAAACAGACCATCACGGTTACACACACGGTTGATGTATTTTAATTAAGGTCAACTTCAGGTTTTCTACAACCGGACGTTAACAAATTCCCATCTGCCCATAACCGCGGGCACGGCTTTCTAAAGTTCAAATCCCTGCAGGGGTGTCCCAACATAGCCCATCACAAGCTCTCACGGTCAACGAAGGATATTCCTTCTAGCGGGAAGACCCAATCAGACTCGGAGTCCCGGTTACAAGACATTTCGAAAATGATAAAACAAATCCAGCAACACCGCCCGAATGTGCCGACAAATCCCGATAGGAGCTGCACATATCTCGTTCTCAAGGCACACTCAGATTGTCTAAACTTCCGGTAGGCCAACCCAGAGTTGCCCCTGGTGGTCACCGACGGCTGACGAGGTGGACCAACACTCAGAGGAGCACTGGCCCGGGGGGGTTAAAATAATGATGACCCTCAGGAGCGCGACTCCCAAGGGGAAAAAGGCTAGGGGCGAATGGTAAAACCAATGTTGGGCATTGCGGGAGGAGTTTTATTCAAGGTGAACTGTCAAGGGGTTCCCATTATTACCCAACCGCGTAAGGAACGCAAAATCCGGGAACATAACACCGATATGACGGGAACTAGGGCGGCAAGAGTGGAACAAAACACCAGGCATAAGGCCGAGCCTTCCACCCTTTACCAAGTATATAGATGCATTAATTAAATACGAGGTATTGTGATATCCCAACAAGTAAACATATCCCAACAAGGAACAACATCTCCATGTTCCAACAAGGAACAAACTTCAATCTTCACCTGCAACTAAAAACACTATAAGAGGGTCTGAGCAAAGCGGTAACATAGCCAAAAAACGGTTTGCTATGACAAGGTGGGTTAGAGGCTTGGTTCAACAATATAGGAGGGATGGAGCAAGTGGTAGGTATCGCAGCAAAGGCATAGCAAAAGAGCAAGCAACTAGCAAGCAAAGATAGAAGTGATTTCGAGGGTATGATCATCTTGCCTGAAATCCCGCAAGGAAGAAGAACGAGTCCATGAAGAAGACAAACGGACGTAGACGAACGGGTCCTCACAATCACAACGTTACCGGAACCAACCCGAAGAAGCAAACACCGGAAAAGAAGCACACAACATAGTAAACAACCACCACATAATCAAGGCATGATGCACAATCAAGCTTGATGCATGTCCGGTTTAAATATGCATGGCAAAGCAAAGTGCACAAACCATCCTACAAATTAAGTGGAGCTCAATATGCAACTCCGTTGCATATTGACGAAACACCAAATTCAAGTTATTTAGTTCGATCTCGTTTATGTACCCAACAATATTAAATGTTGTTAAAACATGGCAAGAGGGTGAAGCAAAGTAAAACTACCTATCTAGTCAAGTTTAAATGAGGCCGGAACAACAAAACAACAAGTCCGGAAAACTCCTCATGAGCATATTATAGATTTGGTACTGTTCTGCCCTAAACACAATTTTAGAGCTATTAAGCATGCAAGAAAAGGGCACCATGTTAAACTAGGCATTTTTCTACCCCATTTACATATAAAGTTTGTTAAATTCCGAGTTACGGTTATTTAGTTAAGAAATAAAGCATTTTAGCATGGCAAGGGCAAAAATTTAAACAAACAACATTTTAAGCATTTTAAACATGGATGAGTGCAGCATATTATGAAACTAGATGCAATTTTAAGCATATTTCATATATAAGTTTTTCCATATGATGCACAGTTTGAGATATATGATATGCATGAAGTTTGAGGGTTTTTCTGCAATTCTGTTTTTAACTGGATAAATAGATAAAATCGCGGGCAGGGAAAAAACAATGCACTGGGCTGCAACCACTAGAACTGGGCCGGACTAGTGAGCGTTGGAACTGGGACTGCTCACCAAGTGGCCTTGGGCCGTTCGGTGTAGAGGTGGGAGCTGCAAAAGGCGAGGCGAGGCCGGCCCAGTCACAGTCAATGTGCCTGGTTCCCTCGACGCAGGGAAACAGGGGATCGAGCTCATGCTCGTCAGAAGGACTCGATGACGCATGGGGCGTGTGGGATTCTAGCGAGCAACGGGATGGCGCGGCTCCGGCGATGGGCGCGATGAAGGCCGGGGCGACATGGATCCAGGCAGAGGACTCAAGGAGGAAGGAGGTAGCAGGCTGGCGACAAGGCAAACGGCGACGGCAGCTCCCTGTTGGTTTGCTGGTGATCGGCGACGCGACCACGGTCAGGGACGAAAGGGGCTGCGGGCGGCCGGACTTGTCCAGGCGGCAGGGGAGGTGGGCGACGAGCCCTGTGGCGTTAAACAGCGGCGGCAGACAAGTCAGCAACAGCGCAAGGAAAACGGGGAAGAAGAGGAGCGCGAGGCAAGGGCGAGGTGATTGGCGGGGCGATGGACTTGGACGGTGGAGCCTGGGCGCGGCGGCGTGTACGGAGAGGCGGCCACGACGAGGCACGACGGCGCAAGCACGGGAAACCGAGGTCGAGAAAGGGTCCATAGCGCGCGTGGGGTTCCTGGTGTTCCTGTTACAGAGAGTGGAAGAATGAGAGATGGAGAGGAACAACGAAACACCGGGAAGGAGAAGAAGAAGGGAGGCGGCGGTGCTCATCTTGCTGGCTGGTTTGGTCCCTGGCGGCGGCGCCGGACGATGTGGCGAGGAGGAGGAGCACGGGGAGGATCTGGATCGAAGAAGAGTAGTGGCTGGGCACAGAAGGAGAGGCGCAGGTAGATCGGGAGGAGATCCCGAGGTTGGGGAATGAGTGCGGCGGCGGCTGGGAGGATCCCTAGAAATTGGGGATTTGGTCTCAAATTAGACTAGGGGTGGACTATAAATATACATGACGGATTAGGTTAGGGGCTATCTCGACCCTACGATCGCAATCGGATGATCGCGGATAAAATAGCTAGGGAGTCCAATTAACAAAACGGAGATGTTTTGTAGATGTTTGGGGATGATCCGGACACAATGGTAGCGACAGTCCGGGTCGGGTCCGGGACAGCTTTCGGGCGCGCGCGCGAGGAGGGCCGCGGGCTGACAAGAGAGGTTAGGTTGGACCTGGTGGTAGGTGATGGGCTGTGTAGACGGTCTCGAGCAGAGAGAAGAGAAGAGAGGGAGGCCCGGCGACTGTTTCCGGAGACCGAAAACGTCCGACGTTAGACCGGCTATACTACCGCTATAGTTAATCATTGAGGCATCAAACAGACTCCGAACGCGATGAAACTTGGCAGGCGGCCTACCTACAACAAAACAACACCGCACGCCAACTTTCATCCCATTTCGAGAGCATTTCCTGGCCACTTATAAAATAATATTTCGGACATGCCGCGGGCGCGTGCAAGTGTGTCTGGGCTCAGAACGGACAACGGGGAGAACTGGGATACCCCGGATGAATGCAGGTTTTGAAAACATGATGATGCAATGCGGATGATGACATGACAAGATGCAACACGCAAGCGAATGACATGGCAAAGACAGCGAATAACTGGAAGACACCTGGCACATCGGTCTCGGGGCGTTACAACACTCCACCACTACGAGAGGATCTCGTCCCGAGATCTAGAATGGCACCGGAGGGAAAACAGAAGAGAAAGAGAAGAGGTAAAACTAAGTTGCTTCTTTGACAAACGAGCGAAACCAAAGAACCTTGAAAAGGTTGAGCACATTGAAAGAAAGAAAGCAACGGAGAAGAACAAAGTTGAAAGCACTCCGTTAAGAAAGAGGAATAAGAAAGAACCGATTCGGGTAGCACCTCGGTTGAAAAGAGATGAAGACTTGATAAAATGAAAGAGCTTGAGCAAAAGGGGCACAACACTATAGTTAAATGGATAAACCAAGAAAATAACATGATCCTGACAAAACGAAAAGATGAAACATCACAATGTCTCAGGAAGAAAAGAATAGAAGTTAGATCACTGAAATAGGAGAATGGAGAAGAAAATGCCAAAATCTGCCACAAAAGAGCTCGACAAGGCATCTTTAGGAGATGGGTCGAACGGAGTTGTTGGGAATCCAACAACGAAAAGGATAAGATTGACATGGACTTATAGAAGACATCTCAAAATTATGAGGTGACAACTTGCCACTCATGGAAAAGATTTGATTGGATTGATATACACAAGGAGACGAGAAACTATTTCGCCAAGAGGATAAAAGAAGAACTTTGGATCATTTATAAGCACCATAAAAGCAACAATCCTTAGGGATGGCTTTAGGTGAAATATAACCCAAGATAATACCAATGAAGAGATTGATGGATTTAAAATATGTTTTTCTTAACAACATGTGAATCATGGAACATGAACTCAAATTATCAAGAATGACATAATACCACCTCTAATGATACGGTAGAACGAATTGCACTCCGGATTGCAAGATGAAGAATGGTTGAGCTCCTCTGAAAAGAATCTTAAAGAACACTGCGAGAAGGAAATTAAATCCTTGATGAACCATCATGTAGAACATTCATGAAGAACTCCGGTAATAAAAGAATGATCCAAAATAATTGAATGATGAAAAGAATAAGATTGAAGCCTTGCAATGATTTAGATGGATCTCCATGGTGAAATAATTGAAAAGGTTGGAACTCCGGGAAAAAGAGAAGATGAAACAATTGAAATCAGGAATTTGATGAGCCTCTGGAATAGGGAATTGAGTTCACTCGATGAAACAAGAATAAGAATTACATTATGCTTATCCTTCATCAATTAAATTGATGATAAACAATGGATTTGGCACACTACTTATCCCCATAAAAAGGATTAAGATAGATATAGCATAACTTGAGAACGTCTTCAACAAGTTACCGGTAGGATTTGGAAGGACAAATGAATATATACGATAACGAATGACGAGAACTCTTGCACGAACCACCGTTAGGATTGGCAACGAATAACTAGATGTTATAGCAAGGAAGAAAAATCCTGAATAGCCACCGTAAGAATTGGAAATGACCGAAGGGAAGATAAAGAAACACCGGGAAGAATTAAGCAAATGAACGAAGATGCTTGAGAGAATTTAGATACATGAGAACGAAGATATCACGAGCTGATAAGAGAATACTTGAATGATGCACCGGTAAGATTTAGAGTATGAGAGCTGAAAGCTGGAATGAATAAATCTTCGATGATGGGCTCCGGATAATCAAACTTAACAGAATCTTGAATTTCTCCGGATAGGTGAAAAGAATTCTGACGATCAAAAACAATTATGAGAGGATGTCAACAAGCTAGAATCACGCATCTCTGAGAGAATGAATAAGATAAGGAGGAAAAAACTCTTCTTCGGTCTTCAAATGTAGAGAATGATGATGAGAAACATTACCATGAATTGTTTATGCCCTTCGGAATGAAAATAGAAAAGGTTGAGCCAATGATGAAAGAATTTGACCAATCTTGGAGAAATACATATGACTGATGATGAATCATTCTTACGTCACACTTCGAAAAGAAATTTGGATAGCTCCGGGAAAATAAGAAGAGTTAGGTAAGATCCTGGGAAAAGACCTGTGGGTTGGGGCCCACTCAAAAGGTACACTGTAGAAAAGATTTAAAAGAGAGGTTGCACCGGTTGAATTAAATGGCTAGAATGAGATAACATCTTCGAAAGATCTTGAACGAAAGTAGAGTGGAAAACACGAATCTTCAAGATATCTTGAGCACTCCGGAACAGATGGATAGCGAGAAGTGAATTATTATGAGGTGCACCGGCATGAGAAAGCATAGAAATGAGTAAAGGGTATGACCAACAAAGCTTGACTTGAATCCACCGAAGAAGAACAAGAGTGACGAGTGACGAATTTGAAGCTCCATTAGAATCTTCCTGATAATCACCGGGTAAGAACATTGACGAAAAAGAATGGGGAGACTTCATATCAATAAGATGATACTTGATTAAGAAATCTGAGTCCTTAAAAAAAAAGGGGGGGGGGGGGGGGAAAAAAATAAAGTCAACTTGGAACGGATGAAGACAACACCGTTGAGAAGAACTGATACTTGATCTTGCTGATATTGAAATGATCGGATCCACTTGAAGAGAGACACACCAGTTAAAAAGGATTGACATGACACTATCGATTATCATGAAGTATTAGTATCCACATAGGAATATGAGAACACCGTTTAGAGAAGGTATGGAATCAACATTTGACTTCGAAGCAACTCGAATACCACAACTCAAAACAAAAACAAAGGGTTGGCTTGCAGAATAAGCCAGAATAAACATATGATAGAGATTTCGTCCGAAGTTTTCATGGTGGGCCCTACACGGGCTCGATCATACAACACCATCATGTACAAGGTAGTGCACATGACATACGAAGCGTCCCTGAGTCGGCATAGCCAAGGACTCTTTAAGACACAACGAGACCACTGTAAAACCAACCGTGAATAGGCGGACCACTAGACGTTGAACCCCAATTTCGTATCATACATCTGTCGGAAAGATATCCTAAGAGCTACTTGAATTCCCACCTATGAAACTCCCGAACCTTTCCGGTTATGCAATCAGGTGTTGGGGATACAGGGGAAGCATAATATCTCACCCAAAACTAACAAATCCTACATCCAGTTGTATCCATCCTTCAACACATAACCAAGAAACCTTCGGAAATCGTCTACCTCAACCTTCGGAAAGCATCCGTTATACAAGTTATGGCAATACTCCCGAACTCCCGCCCAAGTACTGGGTGGCGTCGAGGTTATCTCACCAACAACTGCATAAAAGAGATTTTCGATGTCGGCAAAACTAAACTCAGGTATTCCAGAACTGCAACAATAAAATTGTGACGACAACACCTCGGAGCTCAACTCCCCAGGACACTGCCACAACCCCTAAATGACAGGAGGCACCAAGAACAATGTTCTCGTCACAAATCGATCGGAACGATTCCAAGATACCCGCGTGATCCTAAAATTCTTTTTAGTGAAATTTGAGAAGAGAAGAGTCAAAACTCTACGTCAGGATGCCTTACCAGAGCGATGAAGGGACTGGGGAGTAAAAAGAATTCCCAAACTCTCCGATATATAGTTCCTAAATGACTCAAAACTTTTTCTAGACTCAACGACGTCAGCTAATTCGATCAAGCAGGGGGGCTCCTAAGGTCGGGGAAGGCTCTGATTACCAACTTGTAACACCCTCTATGCGGCTATATCTCCCACGTGTCGGAGCACGACTTAGAGGCATAACCGCATTGAAAGCAATGTCGCAAGTGAGGTAATCTTCACACAACCCAAGTAATGCATAAGGGAAACAGATACATAGTTGGCTTACACTCGCCACTTCACACAATTACATGAATAAAGTATTACATCATCCAAATACAATCAAGGCCCGACTACGGAGCCAAAACAAAAGAAGACTACCCCAAATGCTACACAGATCCCCGATCGTCCCGACTGGGCTCCACTACTGATCAACTAGAACGAAACAACACAAAGGACAAGATCTTCATCGAGCTCCTCCTTGAGCTTGGTTGCGTCACCTGCACGGTTCAACGGCACCTGCAAACAGGTTTTGGAAGTATCTGTGAGTCACGGGGACTCAGCAATCACGCACCCTCGCGATCAAGACTATTTAAGCTTATGGGTAAGGTAAAGGTATGGGGTGGAGCTGCAACAAGCGACTAGCATATATGGTGGCTAACCTATTCGCAAAAGAGAGCGAGAAGAGAAGGCAAAAGCACGGTCGAATATGATCAAGAAGTGATCCTAGAACAACCTACGTGCAAACATTACTCCAACACCGTGTTCACTTCCCGGACTCCGCCGAGAAGAGACCATCACGGTTACTCACGCGTTGATTCATATTTTAATTAAGGGTAAATACTTCAGGTTTTACAACTGGACATTAACAAATTTCCATCTGCCCATCCACCTGGGCACGCTTGCGACTAAGTTCTAAATCTGCAGGAGGAGTCTCTACGTTCAGAGCCCATCAATAGCGTATCAACGTCAAGCTCGGAACTGGAGGTATAATACTTCATCCAGACATCATTCCGATCAGAAACTCGGCATATGGTTTATACTAAAGAACGCCAATCCTAACGACAAATGGGTAATAAACCACGTATCCAAGCTAAACGACCGCCCGAATGTGCCGACGCAATCCAATTATCGGGGAGTTGACACATTCGGCTGTTCTCAGGGAACATCGCACAACATGCTCTATCCGTTCACATCATCTCGGGAATAGTATTACGACGACCGGCAGCCCAATCTATGTTAAGTAAGTCATATCACGGTACACAACGAAACACAGGCCCCATCGAGTTTCTCCCGGGGTGGGCGGCGTGCAAGGAGTGCTCTAATAATTGTGCAACAGTTTTGTGCCTCACCATTACCACACATATTCAACAAAAATAATTCATGAGAAATATATGCACCTCTCGATTAGCAGGAATGAGCATTGTGCATGTCTTTAAGAATAATTCATGTCAGAAGGCGTAGTGAGGCATACAATGGCCACCAGCGTCTATGATAATCATGCAAAAATGTACTCCAGACAAATTATTCTAAGTTTACTGGGAATGAATACAGGAGCATGACAACAATTTTTATGCATAGTAAGGCTCTTACGTACCTCACAGCATTTCGGGGGCATCAAGAGCGAGCTCAAAATGAAAATGACAATGAGAGAATGAAATGATCTATTACTCACATTGAATGCGACATTTTGGATGAAATGTCATACGGCTACGAGCCTGCAAAAAGAGCTTACGGAATGCAGAGAATGACGACCAGTGCCCTAATCAGATTTGCAAAAATTTCTATTAGGTTGTTTCGAGGGGAGAGGGAAGAAATCGCTCACAAACTGTCACACGCGTATCGGAGCAACGAAGTATCTTCCTAGGAATTCCCGAGAGCACCATGCCGGGGCGGTGGCTGTCCCTTGGCGTTGTAGTGTGAGATTTCGGCAAGGGAGCTTACTTGGAGCCTGACCTTCCGCACTGGAGCCTTGGTGACGGTTGAGAGAGGAGGAGCTCGCCGAGGAGAGGACTTGGCCGGTTCTTGTAGGGAGAGTGGACGCACTGCGGCGGAGCGGACGATGAGGCGGCCTCGGGGGCGTGCGACGGCTCGGGAGGAGATGAAGGCGTGCGCGGCGAGCTCTCACGATAGCTCGGGCGTGAGCCGGCGGAGGCGGCGGGGCAGGCGCGAAGGGACCGGAGCTATACGCATGGAAGACGGCGGGGAGACTCGGAGACGTGGTAGACCTCAGAATGCCAGGGCAGCGATGAACCGCGGCCGATGGGCCTCGGGGGGCCGTGGGACGGTGCGGCTGCCAGCGAGTCGCCGACGCGCATCCGCAGCGATGTGGGAGCGCCGGCCGACGAGTGCGTGTCAAGGGAGATAAGATGTAGTGTCACGCGTTCAACTGCCTGAGAGATCTTCCCTGAAACTCTGTCTAATCTATGAGATTTTTTTTGTTTTCCCAGTGCATCTGAACGGCGGGGGGCGGGACGGCAGTCCTGTCGGAGAAGTGTTGATCCGGGCGAGGAGCTCGAGGTGTTAGCATATATGTGCTAGGGTAATGGGGGGAAAGAAGACCCTGTGATCTTTGGAAGGGGTCTAATCATCACCGCAATCTAGCTTGCTCGGCGCATACGAGGGAGTCTAAGTACCACCTCAATTGGAGTCGGTTCTGCTGGGCCAAAATAGCAGAATTTCGCTAGTCTGAGAAAGAAAGAACAGCTTCGCTAGACAAGAGAGAAGTGGGAGTTGGAGATGTATTGGGGCCAAGGTGAGAGAAACGGGTATTGGTCGGGCTTGCAACTACAAACATAAGGCCTTTCGCGGACTCCGGATTCACCGGTTTTGAAGCCCGTTTTGGACGTGAACACGATGAAGTCCAAATGGCAACCGAAAAACTTGAAGAAAGGGGCGTGGCTAACAAGGGTCATGTATAACGACGCGGCTCGGTGGCAGAGCTAACTCGTCCAGACGAACATTGTTTACTCCCCTTACGCCTACGAAATGTGTGAACATGTTGACCGCATCCCAGCCCGCAGGGAGATAACGGAGCGCCGAATTAGCGCAATAACAGGGAACATACGGAGGGAGGCAAAAAATTGCCGAACATGACTATAAGACCGACGTAGTAAGTGCAGATGGCCTCAATTGCCACAGTAAATCGACTATGAGAAGTTGAAGGATGCATATGGAAAGAAGGAGGAGAGCACACAAAACAGCACACGGAGACAAATAGATACGATGGATCCACAGATGATATATTAAATTTACCAACTATATGCCTGACAAACGGCAAAAGGTTGGGATACAATAATAATAGCGTAGGTATGGCATCCTCCAGGGTGTCATCAACATGAGCCTAAGCTGATCTACCCTCAAGATCGGACTGCTAAGCGCTAGGAAGATGATACGGTATCTCCGAACGTAATCTGCAACCATCACGTTCACTTCATCGAGGCCGCCGGGACGCAGGGGCAGAGATTACTGTATATCTTGGAGCATAATGGATTTGGTAGGAAAGTGGCAGAGTGGGGGAGCCTCACAAATGAGGACCTCAGCAATTCCATTGAGTTGTATTCCATAACTGTAGGCATAATTTTCTTTCACATATATCGAGTGTAAGGGGCAAAGTTAGGGTAATAATGGTGTGAATGTTTTGTCCAGCAGTCGATCACCGATAATAGGTAATAGTTGGAGGAGGGAAAAAAGCACTCTGCCTCATTCGTTAACTGAGTCATAATGCATGAGATAAACGAAAGGATAATACTGACGCAATGATTGGTCTGCAATCTAGTGACGATCAGACTACACGATCCTCAGAACTTTACTTTAGTCGTTTTTCTATAGAACCCAAAACACATACCAATTTATAGTAGGTTGGTCTTGCTTCCTGCGAAGGCTTCACACGGAAAAGGGAGAAGCTAGCGTTAAGTCATGCCAACAGTCCCTTTTTGGGACTGAGTAGATGGGAGGAGTTTAGTAGCAATTGGGGCCAGTCAAGTCTAGGGATTCTTCAGTTTTGATTATGTCTTTCACCGGCCTTCTTCTAAGCGCAACCTCTAGCCATTATAAGAAATTCTTCAATTCATGCGGCCACATCAGCGCCTGCGGGGCACGGCGGGATCCGTGAAAAAATTTTATAATCCCGGACACGGGGTGATGACCCTAATCAAAATGAGCTCACCTAGTGAACTAAGGTCAGATCCTGCGGGAGAACACAATACCTAAACAAGGCTTTCATGCTGTAACACTCCGAACAAGGGACTTTGTTATGAATCTTCCCGGAACCAGTGTACACCGGCTGCGCCAAAGAGCGAAGAACGTCTAAATTGAGCATGGGTAAAATATAAGCGTCAAATACTCAGACCGCTTTCTCTCAAAACCTGGATCAAGTTCAGCCGCATTGAGCAGGACAGATGTACCGAGCATTTAGGTTCATAAGTTATCCAACGGTTTAGGTGCTATAGTAGCTCAGGTCGCGCTAACCACCATCAAGGACGTAAAGGGAAAGTCGGACGTAGGTTGAGGGCTGCGACCTTACTGGTTGCCCTCGAGGGAGTCGGCGTCGTCGAGGAGACAATTAGGCAAACGCCGGTATTTTTTGTCTCGGTGTATCCTAGCGCTCCAACTGGAGGAGCACCAGCCCGGGTGTGTTTGATTTTAATTTACTATACATAGTTTCCACGGGGCCGGCAGTCCCTATGCAAGTTTTTAGTTGTTTAGAGTGAGGGCAAAAGGCGAAGACCATACAGTTATGGGACGCTTGCTGGAAGATGGTGGCAAATTAATAAGGCGAAAAACGTCAAGAGGGTCCATTACGCGTCATATTCTATATGTTAAGAGTAGAGAATGCATAGATCACATAGGCGGACACATAAGTGACATTTTACAAGGGTGGGCTTTAGCTGAGAATCAAAAGTACGATTCCCCAGAAACACATTCCCTTTCAAGCTGAGCTGAGACGTATCCGGCACCTTTACTTGGTCCAGTGCTGCCTCCGGCACTTCTTTCTCTTTCTTGTGCGAACAAACTAGAACCTGCCAGCCCAGCCCTATCTTCCGAATCAGAATGGACTAGTGATTTTGATCTATTGCCAGAGCCCTATTCTTATGATGGAAAGATCCGTGCTCACATAGCTGTCAGAAAGTTTTACTTGCATCTATTTCAACTAGACGTGAGGTCTCTCCACGGCAACAACGAGGAGGAGGAGATCCACATTTAGAGGGCGAGGGGTTCGAAACTCGGGGAGGTCACATATGGTTGTGGAAGAAGAGCTTGTACGGGCTCCGAGGTCAAAGAAATTCGACAAGTTCTTGGTCGATCGATACCTTTCCATCCCGGGGCAGATCTCCAGATCCGATACGAGTGTAGATACTTTACTCCCTTCTTCCTCAGTGAGTAACGTATAATGTCTAGAACAAAGGAAGTGAGTCTAGCTCCACTCCGAGGGACAAGACGGAAATCTTCTACCGATGCCAACTGCAAGGCGTGCTTTCCTATGAACCGATTCTTAGACTACAGATCTCATCCCAACGATCTACTTGTACGAAAGAAAGAGAGATGATCTACTTGCAGCTACTGTTTGTTACCGCTGAACATCTGCTACCAATACCAAGAAATACCAATACGGACTTCTTGTTCCAATCGAAACGAGCAAACCTGGGGAAGATAGCAAGATTAGCAGAACGGGAACCCCCCATGGGGAAGGGCTCTGAGACGCACCACAGAGCCCGTAGCAGCTACTTTTAAGGTTTATCGCCCATCGGCCCAGAAATCCATAGAAAGACGATTGAGATTAGTGAATGGCATCGATCTGAAGTTCATAGAATCTCTAGCGTCTCTTTGTTCGTAACAAATGAGTAACTTAACTACTAATGTGACGAATAGTGCCAGGCGTAGTGTATCACTGGAATTCGATCAGTCTGTTGGAAAGGGATCACTCTCTGATTCTGCTTCAAGTCTGTGCGTGCCTGTTTTGAAGAATGCTGCTAGTGTTGTGCCTGTTTCGAAGAATGCTATTCGCTCTAGTGGAAAAAGTAGCGATTTATGGCCATGATCCCGACCCGAACCCTCAAATGATGACGAACGGCTGACTTCACGTAGAACCCGTTATGCCAATCTGGATTCCACATCTGCTACAAGAAAATCGTCTTGAAAGATTGCAAATCAAGCATTCGTCCTTAGCTCAAGGATTGGATTACCGCAGTTCCTGAAAGATATCGTGCCAACAGAAAGATCTCGTTCCCGTAGATTCCGTTCGTTCCAGCAATCGTGCCGGAACTCACTGATCCATTCAAAGGATTTCTTTACCACTGCTCCCGATGGCCAAAGGACCGATATCTTCTTCTCACGCCTAGCAAAGATCGAGTTCTAGTTCTCACTTCACTTAATGAGCCTATTTCTCTGTTTTTATACCCGTTTAGATAGATGGGCTCTAAGGGAGAAGTGGCGCACTTTCTCGAGCTATCTAAGCATCCAGGGAAGTGATTCCACAAGCTAGAGAGATTCTCCTCTTTTCTTTTTCAGAGTTGAGCTCAGGCTAAGGCCAAGCATGGATCAATGTTTGTCAAATCATTCTCTGTTGAGTTGAGTCCTCGCCGAAGGTGCCGTGCCGTATAGTACTTCTCCGGTTATAGGTGATAGGTGCATGGCTTCCGCTCATAAAGAATGAGTGAGACCGGCGCTCAATCAATCAGCCACCAGTAGAGGATAAAGGAAAAAGGGGTTCATCAATGAGAGGCGATGAGATTCTGTATTGGCCAACTCTTTCTAACTATCACTAGGCCGGATACTCCGATTCTCTGTGGACGATTTCCTTCTCTCTCGTTCAATGCCCTTTGGTCTCGAGGATCACCATTTGTATTCCGACGAAATGCTATCACCCAGAAAACAGAGATTGAAAGGATAGTAGAGGAGCTGTTGCAAAATGCTGTAATCAGGCCCAGTACAAGCCCCAAAGCAGCTCTGGTGTTGAAGAAAGATGGAACCTGGAGAATGTGTTTCGACTATCGAAAACTAAATGCAGCAACTATGTTTTCCAAATACCCCATTCCTATCATAGAAGACCGGCACTTTTGGATGAGGTGTGAACTAAGATAGATTTGAGGGCTGGTTATCACCAAATAAGAATGAAAGGAAGAGGATATCTACAAAACAGCCTGAAGGACCGGCTTTTTGAATTCAAGGTGATGCCCCGGCAACCTTTCAACAACTCATGAATAGTGTTTTTAAAGAGATATGTTGGAAAGGGGTATTGGTCTTTTTCGATGACATTCTAGTGTACAGTTCTACCATGGTGGAGCATCTCAAGTTGCTAGAGGAAGTGTTCCGGCAGAACAAACTTTTTGTGGGTGAGCCAAATTTCATAAAGGAAATACATTATTTATGAAATTGGGGTATCTACTGATACAAACAAGGTAGAGGGCATGACAGCTTGGCCAGAACCAGCCAATGTCAGAGAACTCCGAGGGTTGCAGGGGTTATTACAGGAGGTTTGTACCGGGGTATGGAGCTATCAGCAGGCCTTTAACTGAGTTGTTAAAGAAAGGTGTGGAGAAGAAGCCAGAAAAGCATTTCTCAAGCTCAAAAGTGCTAAGGTATGGTGATGCCTTTGAACGTTGACTGGGAGAGCGGCTCGAAAGAGTTGGGACAGACTAGAAGCTTTGAAGTTTATGTTCTTTAAAAAGATAATAGCAATCTTGACTTACATCCGGTCAAGATCCCCGTGAAGGAATGCTGATTGAACATCGAGCTGATAAAGAGGGAGTACCATACCCAAGATACTCCATTAAAGGAAAGGTATGCTTGTTTGGTTTCTTTGGTCCGAGAACAAACACCACAAACTCTCGCAGTCGATGAGGAAACGTTAGTAAAACTACATTTCAGTAATCCGTCTGGCCTTAACCTCTACGCAAGGAGATCTTACGTATAGACCCATGATTAGGTAACTACTTCTTCTTTTATTCGGAGTATCCAATGGAAAGTGGGCCTCTATCTACAGGTCATGGATACCTGGGCGCTAGAAAGGTTACCGAACCAGGGTTAAGTGAGGCTGTTCAAACTTCACGGCCTTCACTATCGGATGTATATGAGTAAAATCAGACATCAGTATCACAACCTAGCGTTATCCAGATCTTTCGTTGATCCAGGCGATTTTGGGAAGGACTCAGCATTCTCCCACAAAAGGCCAGGCCTTGAGTTTCTAGCCGACTCATATAAGTCAGGGTGTCAATTTTTTTTAGGTGACGTATCTTTCTCTCTGATGTTCTCCGTGGTCTCAAAGGATGATCAGTCGGATAGCGACATTGGTAAATAAAAAGAAGAAGTTTACACGCCGGGTGCATACTTCAGTGCCACTAATTAGCGACTTTTTTTTGCCCTTTACCTACACCATGTAGACCGGAGGATTACACAGAATCCCATTGGCGAGTTTCAGACAGCTAGGTTATTCAAGAAACTTGGAATACCAACTCCAATGCTTGGCTTGCTGAATCAGCATATGGATTACTTCATTGAATTTCTCGGCCCGAGCTCTTGTGATTGGTCCACTTGGCAGGTGGAGTGGATCCTTAGCAGGTTCATGTGTTCCTTGTTTACGTAGCTCTTCTGTTGGATCACGTAGCCCCTCCGTTGGATTACGTTGCTCTGCCCTTGGATTACTTGAGTCATTTCTGGGTTTACTTGGCTGCTCCGCAACATGTTGGTTACTTGATCCTTCGCTTTGTTTACTTGGGAGCCCAATACTTATTGGTTGGGAAAATTACCTTCCAAGGAAAATGATCCTCCCACTGGACCGAAAAACCCATATATTCCCATGGGAATGGGTGGTGCTGAACAAGCAGGCAGGCCCAACGTTGTTTATCTTTACTGCAATCCTGGTTAGGTAAAAGGAATTCCGCAGCAGCGGGTACGTGATTAGTTACAACCAACGGAAAGACTTATTGAAATAATAGGGAATTTCCTCATCCAGTCTACTCCTAGGACTACATCATATGCTCCCAACTCCATGGCCAACAAATCAAACTTCAATCGATATCCTTGCATCTCCCACTGTACACCAGAACACATCCCATACAATCGGCCCGAAGAGCATCAATGAGCAGGCCTACTAAATAGGCATAGAGATACATTAGCCGAGTTTGCTTACAACAACTGCTATCACTCTAGCATCGGAATGGCACCTTTCGAAGCACTCTACGGGAACCTTTGTCGTACCCCGATTTGTTGGGGTTGGCACGTACCGACCGACGGGGCCACAGAAGATGAAGGAGAGTGCCGAGAAGATTCCACTTATTCTAGATTAAAAGCAGTTCAGGACCAGGTACGCCGACCACGATATTTGGAGTTTGCAGTAGGTGATCATGCTTGACTTCGGCTTGAACCTACAAAGGGTGTGATGCGTTTTTGAGTGAAGGATTAGGTATAGCTGACCGATACATCGGACCTTTCTTGGCCCATATCCCCCTAGCCCTTACTCCCTTGTTTCGGTGGTTGGTCTCTACCTTTTTCTGTCTCTTGGCTAGTTTGTCTTCCTCTTCTTTTTGAGGGTAACGTAGTAAAAATCCTTTATTTCAGGGGATTTCCCTTTTCTTTCCAAATGAATTTATGCTTAGTCTAAAATTGGTAAATACCAAATAATAATATATATATATATATATTATTATTATTATTTGAAATATGTACCAGTTCCTGAAACTAACAAATAGAGTTATAGCTTTGATTGACTTACTAGCTTACGGGAACGCTTTGAATCTCAACTTACTTTGAACGAGTGCTTCCCACATAGATTGCTGGAAAGAGGAGTGAGCCGGGGCAGAACTTGAAGCACGGGAGAAGGAAAAAGAAGTATACAAGGGGTGCGTAGTTGGTATATGTACGGTATAGACCTTTCTTTGTGAATAGCTAGTTCAGTTACAAGGGTGTATACAAAGGTCTGCTTATAGGTTGAAAAAGCCTGTAGAGATAGCCTAGATAGCCAAGAAGATATACGTATTTCATAGAGCTAGCTAATAAAGCTTTTGTTAACTTCAAATAGGCTATTGAATGCAACGGCAAATAAAGAAGAAGAAAGTGCCAGAGCTAAGAGCTAATAGATTCCCAGTCTATGCATGGATAAAGGAATGATAAGAGCTATGAGCAGTTTATTAAACTACACTACGGCTAATATATATAAGGACAAATCAACTAGAAAAAACCGTTGCCAAAGAAACCATTTGTTTAAGGCTTATTCGTTCGCGCTAGGCTAAAAAACTAGATAGAAGAACTAGAGGCCGCCAAGGTCTTCAACCATTAGCAGGTAGGATCCTTTGCTTACTACTTGAAGCAGAAAACCTAGAAGAGGAATTCTTTCTATTCCAAAATCCATCTTCTTTCCGGTCCGCTTCATTCATTCCCTTACTAATAAATCCAATTCATCGCTAATGGCGAAACCAGCCTGTATGTACACCGCACAACTAACCGTTGCTTGGTAGGTTCGATCAGCTCTTCTCACCTTTCCGTCGACATCTACTAAGGCTTCAGCTTAAGTGGGTTCAGCCGCCCCAAATCTGACTCGATCCAGGGTTATATATCATAAAGGGCTTCGACAAGGGGTTTGATTCGTTCTTTGAGCAAAAAGATAAGGTTGGAATACCGGAGTTCTTTCTTTGCTTCCAAGAACATAGATTCCTTCTTCAACCCAGGTCATGACCGAGGGCAGGTATCTCACTCGCATATCTAGAGCCCAGCATCTCTCCTGAACGACACCTTCTGCAGACTCTACTGGTGGTATTTCCCGAGGCGAGGGTAAATATGTGCATTCATATCGGTCAGGAAACGACAATGACTCTTCTTCTTTCCGGGAAGCTATGGGCACCTCACAATTCTTATAAGACATTAGTGGAAGCGAACATTCGTAGCATTCATTGTCACCGATCATTGACAAAAGAAGAAAAAGAAGCCGTACGACAACTTAAGGAATCTTTAGATTTGGCGGCTATAGACTCAAAGGGCACAGACAGGCTGCTGGTACTTTTTTTTAGCTAACTAAAGTCCAACTTCCTTTGCCGAAATAGGATGAAACGGATCAGCCGATTCAACTTAGCATTACCCGACTCGTAACTTCAAGCACAACCATCCATCTCAATCCAAAATCTCCGATCGTCTGTGATCCAAACCCAAACTCTCCTCCGGTTTTGGATATATAGACAGTGCCTGCTCTCAAACCAACCAAGACAGCAGCAAGTTCCTATCGAGAACAAGACGACAGATCAATATGACCAATTTTTATAATATCTCGGGTGAATACGTGAAAAAGTGTTGCTTAGCTCAGTGAAATGGAATAAGGAAGAGAAAGTGTAGTGTGATAAGGGAAGATGCAAGTCAATTTTGAGGTTTTCAAGCAAGGGCTGAGATAGATATACAAACCAGAAGAATTCACATCAGAACCCTTTCCTGCTTCCCCTTTTTACCCATCGGACTCGACTCACATTTTGATCTCCTACGCTTGCTTTCACAGTCCCCCTACGAGCAAAAACTCCAGTCCCATATTGAAGTGTTAGTGCTTCTATTCTAGTACAGAGATCACCACTTGTTATGCCAGGGTCTCCTTTTTCGAGTTGGTTACTGTCTTGTTGAGCAACGTTTTCCCGGCAATCTCCGCTTATTAGGGTGGCCTCTAACAGGTCGGGAGAGTACTAAAAATCTGGCTCATACGCCTCGCAAGATTGAACATCTGCGAAAGTCGTCTCGAAGCTCTGACTCTCGAGAGAAAGTCTTGCCTACCAGTGACTTATTTTACGGAATAAGAATGCCTACTGTACTAGCTTCTTTCTTGACTCCATTAACTCAGTTTACAGAAAGGAATCCGTCCAGTCCAGTAAGAAGGAATAGAGAAGAAGAAAGTCACTCATCAACTCCTACTTTGGTTATTGAGACTTGCCCGCGTATCTGACCTATGTGTACCTATTCCCTAGCCTAAGTAGCTTACCCACTGTCCTAATAACTGTCTGTCAATCCGGCAGCTTGCCCTACTGCCTATCGACGCTACTGTCCTAAGTCTCCTACTCATATACCCAAGGTCAAAGATTTTGCAGAGCAACAAACTGATTTCGGAATTTCTTAACTGCTGAGAGCTAATATCGGGGAGTAGTAAGCCAGCCCACCACAAGATGAATGAGTGCTCCTCTCCTATGCCGACTTACTAGCCAGGTTGAGCCTTTGAGCCATAAGAGGAGGGAGAATCTGGTTGATTTTCCAGGGAATGATTATATGGATTTCAAGGAGGATATTGTTACCTTCATCAGATTGATTGATAACTAGTCGTCGATTGACAACTACTGCTTTTTCCAGTGAGAAAGGAAGGAGGAAGGGGATCTCAACAAGCCATGGATATATAGCCTACAGCCGAGTCCACAAAGAAGACAGTTTCAAAGCTCGAAGAGCATATTTGTGAGGATGATCCCTAAGTGCAGAGTTTCATGTGACGAACAACGAAACTCCATTTCTTCAAACACAACCCTGTGCCACCGACAAACGTTTGACTTTGACTGTGTTTTTTTTGGGCTATGAAGATTCTACTTATACCCAATGATGGAACATTTTGAAAATATGTTCAACGGGGTCTTAAGAAAGGCAAATTTCAGGCCTGTAGTTTTTAAGATCATCTCGCTAATCGAAAGATGAAGGATAGAGAACACTAGATGGCTAGTGGCCTTATGCAAACAAAGAAGAGGGATGCCTAACCAATCGATCCTAAAAGATCGTATTTGAGATAGGTCAGATTGGACTTAGTGGCCAAAGTTAGGGATGGTAGAGTCAATATGGGATGTGGAATTCCAGGAAACGTTCTTATCCGCGCTCACTGATAATGTGAACCTGGTCCTTAGTTTCCTCCAACTGATTCCTGTTTTTTTTAGCCTTTTTCAGTAAGTCCTTAATAGCTAAAAATGCTTAGATTCTATAAAACAGACTAAAATGTTTTCTTATTGCGAATGGACAAATCTTCTGTGTTGATGGCGAGGAACAATATTTAAACCCATGTAGAAGGGACCCGACAAAACAGTAACCTTCTGAAGGTTTGATTTTTGTGTTGCAGAGATGAAACAATCAAGCAGATAGGATGGATTCAAGCCTGGTGGTTGCCGACACCAAATCCGTTTGATGGCATTGGTTCTCCGGCACCAATGCAGTATCGTCGTCCCCTCTAACCTTCAGGTTTGGTATTCTTCTACCATACTTAATTAATTGCATGCTGTATGATCTAGATCATACATGATGATGCACATGCACCAATGGAATTCCAGATACTTGGATGCTAAATGTGCGACCTGTGATGCCCGTGAGTAGGTTGAGAATGAACTAATTAAATTAAAGCCCAATACTTCAGATTTGGTGACACATGCATAAATCAGCCGACTAGCTGCATGGCCCTTTAGCTAATTTGATTTCTTGATGTAACTGTCTGAAGAAAAAGAAAATCATAACACTATTGTGACAAATAAAACGAATCTAAGCGAGCTAGGCTCCCCTTTCGTGTGATTGCCTTGTCCTTCTACCCAAGCACATGGCCTCTCTGTTTCCCAACGTTGTACTACAGTTAC
>NC_053028.1:337199074-337219666 GCF_003073215.2 Triticum urartu
CCATCTTGTAATAACACACCTCCTAATCCAATTCCACTAGCATCACATTCAAGCTCAAAAGTCTTATTGAAATTAGGAAGTTGGAGTAAAGGAGCATGTGTCAACTTATCTTTCAATACCGTGAAGGCTTCTTCTTGTGCGGTACCCCAAACAAAAGGCACATCCTTCTTTGTAAGCTCGTTGAGAGGTGCAGCAATGGTGCTGAAATCTCTCACAAAACGCATATAGAAACCAGCGAGGCCAAGGAAACTCCTCACTTGTGTGACCGTTTTGGGCTGCGGCTAACTCTCAATAGCTTCAATCTTGGCTTTATCAACTTCAATTCCCTGTGGAGTAACAACATAGCCAAGAAAAGATACTCGGTCGGTGCAAAAGGTGCACTTTCCAAGGTTTCCAAACAAACGTGCATCACGTAGAGCAATAAAAACAGGACGTAAATGTTCCAAATGTTCCTCCAAAGATTTGCTATAAATCAATATGTCATCAAAGTAAACTGCCATAAATCGTCCAATGAAAGCACGTAAAACTTCGTTCATTAACCTCATGAAAGTACTAGGTGCATTAGTTAACCCAAAAGGCATGACTAACCACTCATATAATCCAAACTTAGTTTTAAATGTTGTTTTCCATTCATCTCCCAATTTCATACGAATTTGATGGTATCCACTACGCAAATCAACTTTGGAGAATATTGTAGAGCCACTCAATTCATCAAGCATATCATCTAACCTAGGAATAGGATGACGATAACGAATAGTAATATTATTAATGCCTCTACAATCAACGCACATACGCGACGTACCATCCTTTTTCGGCACTAAAATGATAGGAACAGCACAAGGACTAAGGGATTCGCGTATATAACCTTTGTCGAGCAGTTCTTGTACTTGACGCATAATCTCCTTCGTCTCCTCTAGATTGGTACGGTATGGTGCACGGTTGGGTAGCGAAGCACCGGGAGTTAAGTCAATTTGATGCTCAATCCCTCGAATAGGTGGTAATCCCGGTGGCACGTATTGTGGAAAGACGTCAGCGAACTCCTGCAAAATGTTAGTGACAGCAGGGGCAAAGAGGAAGGCACGTCCTCGAATGACAATAATGCCTCTTTGCACACAAAAGCATAGCAAACAGATTTGCTAAAATCTAGCTCATCAATATCAGATTTGGTGGCAAGTAAACATGCACTTTTCGATTTAATTTCAGAAACAACAGTAGATGGTTTATTATTAGGCTTCATTTGGTGCTCAAATTCTTTTGCCACAATCTGATTTTCACTCTAATTTGTCTCCTGTTTTGCTTTATTAGCTCTATTAATATCATCTTTCAAAATGGAATCAGGAGTCATAGGAAGCAAAGTAATATTTTTATCGTTATGAACAAGAGTATACTGATTGTTTCTACCATGGTGTACAGAATTTTTTATCAAATTGCCATGGTCTACCAAGTAATAAGGAACATGCTTGCATAGGTACCACATCACAATCAACATAATCAGCATATGTAGAGATACTAAAATGCACACGAACAGTACGTGTTACCTTAATCTTGCCGCTGTTGTTGAACCATTGGATGTAGTAAGGATGTGGATGTGGTCTTGTGGTGAGAGATAGCTTCTCCACCATCTCCATGCTAGCCAAGTTATTGCAGCTCCCTCCATCTATGATCACGCGAACAGAACGTTCCTTCACAACTCCCTTTGTATGGAACAAATTATGCCTCTGATTTTGCTCAGCTTGTGTAACCTGCACACTCAAAACACGTTGAGCAACTAAACATTCATACCTGTCAGCATCTTCAGGAGCCATGTATTGCGTCTCATGATCAGAATCGTCTCCACCGTGTTCGTCACGTGTAATAAGAGCCAAAGTCTCCTCATCATAGTCATTAGCGGACTCATACCCACCATCCTCAGTAACAATCATCACACGCTTAGATGGGCATTCTCTCGCATAATGACCTCCACCCTTGCAACGTCGACAAATAATATCATGTGTTTGACCTATTGATGCCATGGATGAAGAAGAGCTCTTTGCAGGCCCAGAAGGTGTGCTCTTGGCAGATAGTGGTGACTGTGCCTGCTTTATTGTATCACGGTTGGAGGCGGCAGCCGACGGAGGCGCCGGTGTAGCAGAACGTGTGGAAGTAGATGATGCACGTGGTGTCCATGATGAAGGTCGACCTGCAGAAAAGTTAGTCCGCGCCAATGCCTGTCGATCCTGCACTTCACGTTCAGCTTTACAAGCAAGATGGAATAAATGAGTGATATTAGTATACTCCTTATACTCTAGAATCGTCTGAATCTCTCTATTTAATCCACCCATAAAATGTGCAAGCATAGCTTCATTCTCCTCAACAATACCACATCTAATCATGCCAGTTTGTAATTCTTGATAATATTCTTCTACAGAATTTTTTCCCTGTGTTAAGCGCTGCAATTTTTGAAGTAATTCACGTTGATAATATGGTGGAACCCAACGAGTACGCATAGCAGTTTTCAAAGCAGCCCAAGTAGCCGGAATAGGATATAATCTATAATGCTCAGACCACCAAACACATGCAAAACTAGTGAAAGCACAAACAGCAGCAGGAACACGTCTCTCCTCGGGATATTGTAAACATGTAAATCGTTGTTCAGTTTCTAACTCCCAAGTAAGATATATATCAGGAACATATCTACCCTCAAATGGTGGAATATTCAATTTTAGTTTAGGGAGATGGTCATGATCTCGTACCTGAGGGTGAGCCCTACCATTGCCATTATTTGCATGTGGACGACCTGGTGGTTGCTGTGCTGGTGGTGGCACGTAGTTCTGATTTTGATCAACCTCATCCTCATAATCTCCCACATAATCATCCTCCTCCACATCAGCAGTAGGAGCCAGAGAAGTATCAACAGCAGCACCAGCAGTTTGGCCCGACTGAAGAGGGACACGGCTCGCTCGGCGGAGGGCTGTTTCCCGACGTGGAGGTAGTCGGTGTTGTTGCTGTTGTTGCAGAGGTGCGGCAGGAGCAGCCGGTGGTGGTGGTGGAAAACGCGAAAGCAATTCAGCAAACTTGTTATCGAGCTTTGTTTCAAACGTCTTCTCCATGCCATCTATCTTCTCCATGGCCTCTTCAAATCTGTTTATCACATCTTGCACCTGTCCACTCATCATTTGCTGAAACGTATCATGAAGCTCCTTGTTCGTCAAGTTCTCCCAGTCAGTCTCGTCGGCTTGTGATCCTGGCATGGTTAGCAGCAATAGAAACACACAAGAATATGATCCTACAGACTACTAACAAGTGGTGGTGGTGGCGGGTGTCACAAATCCGTCAAGCAAATCTCAAATTCTTACCAGTTCTTACCCAGCAGCAGGCGGTGATCGGCAACCGTTGTAGTCAAAACTCTCAAAAGCTTGGATAGAGCGATTGCCAGGGAGAGTCAAACGCACGACGTAGATGTATGTGGAGCTGGGAAGGCTTATAGTATGGTAGCAAAAAGGGTCAGCAATAATCAAATCAGAGATGATCTCTCTTCTTTAACGCTCAACGACGGTACTGTGCTGGTCCTAGGCTAGACCGTGCTAGAGACGCGAGCCTAGAACACTAACAAAATCACGGCGCTGCACGTAAATAAGGGAAAAGCACACTCTGGAACTCTCTCTTTTTTTTCGCTCTCTTTTTTTTGCGCTCCTTTTTTTCTGCGCTCCTCTTTTTTTTTGGGCTCCTCTTTTTTTTGCGAAAAATCACTATAATGGCGAGTGTCTCAAAACTCTTCCCTCGTCAAACTGATAGGATGGGCACGAAAATTTTCACTTTTTTTTCGGAAATCAGGGGAGCGACGACGAAAAAGTGCGACAAAAAATCACTATGATGGCACGTGGCTCAAAAGACTCAGAAAAGTCTAAAAATAGGATAGGGAAAAAAAATTTGCCCGTGAAAATTTTGGCCTAAAAACTGCCCGGGGGTCTCCAGACTCTATTTAATCCACCCAGGAAACGTGCAAGCATAGCTTCATTCTCCTCAACAATACCACATCTAATCAAGCCAGTTTGTAATTCCTGATAATATTCTTCTTACAAATTTTTTCCTTGTCTTAAGCGCTGCAATTTTGAAGTAATTCACGTTGATAATATGGTGGAACCCAACGAGTACGCATAGCAGTTTTCAAAGCAGCCCAAGTAGCTGGAATAGGATATAATCTACAATGTTCAGACCACCAAACACATGCAAAGCTAGTGAAAGCACAAACAGCAGCAGGAACACGTCTCTCCTCAGGATATTGTAAACATGTAAATCGTTGTTCAGTTTCTAACTCCCAAGTAAGATATATATCAGGAACATATCTACCCTCAAATGGTGGAATATTCAATTTTCAGTTTAGGGAGATGGTCATGATCTCGTACCTGAGGGGAGCCCTACCATTGCCATTATTTGCATGTGGACGAACCTGGTGGTTGTGGTGCTGGTGTGCACGTAGTTCTGATTTTGATCAACCTCATCCTCGTAATCTCCCACATAATCATCCTCCTCCACATCAGCAGCAGGAGCCACAGAAGTATCAAAGCAGCACCAGCAGTTTGGCCAGGCTGAAGAGGGACACGGCTCGCTCGACGGAGGGTTTGTTTCCGACTGTGGAGGTAGTCGTGTTGTTGTTGTTGTTGTTGCAGAGGTGCGGCAGGTGCAGCCGTGGTGGTGGTGGAAAACGCGACAGCAATTCAGCAAACTTGTTATCGAGCTTTGTTTCAAACGTCTTCTCCATGCCATCTATCTTCTCCATGGCCTCTTCAAATCTGTTTATAACATCTTGCACCTCTCATCACATTTGCTGAAACGTATCATGAAGCTCCTTGTTCGTCAAGTTCTCCCAGTCAGTCTCGTCGGCTTGTGATCCTGGCATGGTTAGCAGCAATAGAAACACACAAGAATATGATCCTACAGACTACTAACAAGTGGTGGTGGCGGGTGTCACAAATCCGTCAAGCAAATCTCAAATTCTTACCAGTTCTTACCCAGCAGCAGGCGGTGATCGGCAACCGATGTAGTCAAAACTCTCAAAGCTTGGATAGAGCGATTACCAGGGAGAGTCAAACGCACGATGTAGATGTATGTGGAGCTGGGAAGGCTTATAATATGGTAGCAAAAAGAGAAGCAAAGTTGAATAAACGCTCAACGATGGTACTGTGCTGGTCCTAGGCTAGACCGTACTAGAGACGTGAGCCTAGAACACTAACAAAATCACGGCGCTACACATAAACAAGGGAGGAGCACACTCGGAATTTTTTTCCTTTTTCTCACTTTTTTTCCTCTTTTTTTTACTCTTTTTTCCTCTTTTTTTGCTCCGCCACAAATTTTTTTCGAAAAAGTCTACAAATGTCCTAAAAACTGCCTAGCCAGAGTTTTGAAACTGGAACTATTTTTCTTCTGCGGATGGCTCGGAAGTTGGGGAGTCCTTCTCTGTCACGACTCGGAGTATGGCGTGATCTGGAAATCCAAAACAGAGTAACAAATTACTGGACTCGGAATAGGACTGGTGGCGGAGATGAATATGGTGGAACTCGGACTGGTGGCAGATATGAATCTGGTGGAACTCGGACTGGTGGCGGATATATGTTGCAGGTGGATTCGGATTGGTGTGATGGCGGCGGATATGTGGTGGCGTATATGGACTCGGATTGGCGGTGAATATGTGGTATATGGCAGCAGCAATGCTGATGATGCGGTGGTGATATATGGCAGCGGCGACGTGACAATTTGTGAACAGAACTCGAAACTCTAAAGGACTAGACACTAAGACCAGCTACTTGACACGACGATGCCACCGCAAATTCAACAAAGCAAATATAGAAAAGATTATGCTATGGCTCAGATTGGTTTGGGTATGGTGAACTAACCCTAATTTTTTGTGGCTTTTCGTGGACTGGTATGAAGAACAGACTCGATCTAAACTACGAAAAACTGTAAAATCTCACTGAGCAACCTGGAAATCTGATACCACTTGATAGAGGCAAAGGTGTCCCGTCTTTCGATGAGATGGTGGCTATCGTTTTGAGGAAGTCGACTTTGACTACCAGAACTACACGCCGATTGCAACGCAAATTCAACAAGCAAATACAAGAAAAGATTATGCAAAGGCTCAGATTGGTTCGGATGGATGAACTAACCCTAATTTTTTGGCTTTTTCGTGGACTGTAGGTATGAAGAACAGACTCGATCTAAACTACGAAAAACGTAAAATCTCACCGAGCAACCTGGAAATCTGATACACTTGATAGAGGCAAAGGTGTCCTGTCTTTCGATGAGAGGGTGGCTATCGTTTTGGAGGAATTCGACTTTGACGATCCGACTACGAACGTGCGAGGATGTCGCGCCTTAGCAATCGCTAAACCAACTCCGAGAGGTTATTGACCACGCCGGAGCACGATCAACCTGACCAGGAAGGTCTGTTTCCTGCAGGCAAAACGGAGAACAAGCAAGGAAACTAAGATTGCCAATCTCGATATTGCGAATATAAGGAGGAAAGCTTATTGATCAAGTGGGGTTCTATTGAACGCCCTTGGTCTGGTCCGTTGAAAACAAAACGAAGTACGCGAAGTTGCAACTATGCAAACTTTTGATCTAAACAAAACCCAAAGTCCTAAACGGTGCCCTAAGGGCTGTATTGGAAGAAAAGAGGGGGGGGGAATTTCGTGTCCCTGGGGAAGGGGTCCGAAACCAACCCTATCTCTCTTTCCCCCACACATACGGACTCTAAAGAACAGCCCATACTTAAGTATTTCGAATTAATGGACCTGGCCCAATAATAAGGTGACGCAGCACTAGAAAGCCTCTGGACGAGTTTAATGAAGTGGCATCTTGTATATTTTGTCCAGGCTTCATGCACTCCTTATGGTGGCCTTCAATGGTCCTGGAAATCATACTTTTAACTCCGTTTCTTGTTCCTTGCGCATGCCCATCAGCTCCATGCTTTGTTTTCTTTTGCTCCAATGTTCATATCACTCTTATCCATTGCAGGCCTTCATTGTAAGCAAAACAAATGGTCAATTTAGGCAGCATCATATTCTCATGAACATTAGAATCATTACCAAGAAACGAAAGTACCTGATAATTTAATTGGCGGGCACGAGCTCTAGTAATTGATCCAATATATGTAGTAGTAGGGGCTGTGGGTGTAACAATGGTATTGGTGTCATCATCATCTTCCCTTGTGGTGTCATGACGACATTCACAGGAAGATTCTCCAGACACCTTTTGGGCACCCAGACTTTCTTCATATGTGGCCCATTCTTGCAGTTAGTACCAATATACCTGGCAAACACTTCACCATTCTGATTATTAAACAGTTTATAGTTTGCATCAAAGGGTTCATCAATGACAATAGGATTAGCACAAGTGAAGCCAGATAGGGTGGATGGATCCACTGAAGGTTCCTTTGCAGTAACCCATATGGTTTTGGGGTACTGCTCAGGCTTCCAGTAAGAGCCATCAGCATTCATTTTCCTTTCGAACCCAACACCCACTTTCCTAGGGTTTCAGTTCGGAATTTGCCTTTTGAGGACATCACATAGTGTCTGATGCCCTTTGAGACTTTTGTACATCCCTGTTTCAAGCAATGTCTTCAACCTAGCATTTTCATCAGTAATAGCAGTGGCATCCTCAGCAGAGGGGTTAGTTACCACATCCACAGTTGAAGATATTGCAACAGTAGCACCAGTAGAACATTCGGCAACAGAAGCAGCGTTATCACGCTCAAGGCATTTAAGACATGGTGGTTCAAATCCTTCCTGAGCGGGACTGATCTATTGAGCGCGAAGTGACTTGTTTTCCTTTCGAAGATCTTCATGAGCCGCTCTCAATTTCTCAAGTTCTTGCTTCCTTTGAAGATAACCATAGGAAAGCTTTTCATGAGTTGTTGAGAGCGTTTCATGACGACTTTCAAGTTCCTCATACTTAATATGAAGATTTTTTATATCTTCAATTAAGGACTAAGATCGAGTCATTTCAGCGTCCAACAGGCCATCGCTTTTGTCTAACAGTTTTTGAATATGTTCCATAGCTTTCTGTTGTTCAGTTGCAATTTTACCAAGTGTTTTTGTAGCTGGGTTTGGAACCACAATCAGAGTCATCTTCACTGGATGTTTGATAGTGAGCATTGCGTGAGTTTACCTTGGCACCGCGTGCCATGAAGCAAGTAGGTGGAGCGGAGTTGTCCTTGTCATTGCATCGGTCGGTGATGAAGTCATTGTCTTCAGTGTTGAAGATGGACTTGGCAACGTAGGCTGTAGCCAGACTTGCACCCAGAATCGGACTCCTCCTCAGACTCCACCTCCACCTCCTCAGAAGCGGACTCCTCCTCTGAATCCATTTCCTTGCCAACAAACGCACGAGCCTTGCCAGATGAGCTCTTCTTGTGTGATGAAGACTTTGAGGAAGACTTGGAAGAAGACTTTGAGTATTTCTTCTTCTTCTTGTCGTCAGAATCATATTCCTTGCTCTTCTTCTTCTTCTTGTTCTCATTGTCCCACTGCGGACACTCAGAGATGTAGTGGACCAGGTTTCTTGCACTTGTGGCATGTTCTCTTCTTGTAGTCATGAGTAGAAGCTTCATCATTCCTTGAGCTGGATCGTGAAGACTTTCTGAAGCCTTTCTTCTTGGTGAATTTCTGGAACTTCTTCACAAGCATAGCAAGCTCCTTTCCAATGTCTTCAGGATCATCAGAACTGCAGTCAGATTCTTCTTCAGATGAGGAAACAACTTTTGCCTTCAAGGCGCGAGTTCGGCCATAGTTGGGACCGTAGATATCTCTTTTCTCAGAAAGCTGAAACTCATGTGTGTTGAGCCTTCAAGTATGTCAGACGGATCGAGTGTCTTGAAGTCAGGGCGTTCTTGAATCATCAGGGCTAGGGTGTCAAACGAGCTGTCAAGTGATCTCAGGAGTGTCTTGACGACTTCATGCTTGGTGATCTCAGTGGCGCCGAGAGCTTGAAGCTCATTTGTGATGTCAGTGAGGCGATCAAATGTGAGCTGAACATTCTCATTGTCATTTCTCTTGAAGCAGTTGAAGAGGTTGCGAAGGACACTGATCCTTTGATCTCTCTGGGTTGATACGCCTTTGTTGACCTTGGAGAGCTAGTCCCAGACTAGCTTTGATGTTTCCAGAGCACTCACACGGCCATACTGCCCTTTGGTCAGATGACCACAGATGATGTTCTTGGCAGTGGAATCCAGTTGAACGAACTTCTTGACATCAGCAGCGGTGACACCTTCACCAGCCTTGGGAACGCCATTCTTGACGACATACCAGAGGTTGACATCAATGGCTTCGATATGCATGCACATCTTGTTCTTCCAGTAGGGATATTCAGGTCCATCGAAGACGGGGCACGCAACGGAGACTTTGATTATCCCTGCAGTCGACATAGCTAAAACTCCAGGTGGTTAAACCGAATCACACAAAACAAGGGAGTACCTTGCTCTGATACCAATTAAAAGTGCTAGTTATCGACTAGAGGGGGGTGAATAGGCGATTTTTATGAAAGTCTTCAAAACATTGGAGTTTCGAAGACAAACGATAGAAATGAACCTATAACCATGCAGCGAAAGGTAGACTACACTAGACAGCCATAGTCAAGTATTCAATGAAGTAAGAGCATGAAGACTAATAGAAGCTAGGCAGTACGGATCAGGATGGAAGATAGTATGAAACCAATCTGAAAAAACAGTCACACAGTGAAGACAAATGGACAATGCAAACAGGCAATGACTTCACAAGGACCAACTGTAAATAAAGAGATGGGAAGGATAGAACCAGTGGCTTGTTGAAGACAATGATTTGTTGGACCAGTTTCAGTTGCTATGACAACTATACGTCTGGTTAGGGAGGCTGAGATTTAACTCAGAAGACCATGTCCTCACCTTATTCCCCTTGAGCTAAGGACACCCAGTCCTTGCTCAATCACTCTGGTAAGTCTTCAAGGTAGACTTCCAAACCTTCACAGACTTCGTTCATCGGCGATCCACAATGACTCTTGGATGCTCAGAACGCGACGCCTAATCGGCTGGAGGATTCACAGTCCTCAAGTGTAACAAGTCTTCAGATCACACAGAGAGGAAGACTTCAGTGATGCCTAACACTCTTTGGCTCTGGGTGTTTAGGGCTTTGTCCTCGCAAGGATTTCTCTCTCAAAGGCTTCGAGGTGGGTTGCTCTCAAATGACAAAATCCGTGCACTAACTTTGAGCAGCCACCAATTTATGGTGTAGGGGGTGGGCTATTTATAGCCACTAGGCAACCCGACCCGATTTGTCCGAAATGACCCTGGGTCACTAAGGAACTGACACGTGTTCCAACGGTCAGATTTCAAACACATGCGGCAACTGTACTTGAGCTACAAGTAAAGCTGACTCATCCAGCTCTGGATAAGATTTGCTCTCATTGTCTTCGCTCGAAGACATAGGATTTTGGTTAAGCATCACTTCAGTCACTCTGACTTTGTTCACTAGGACCCCACTTAACAGTATGACGGTTCCTATGACTCAACAAAGAAGAAAAGGAAACAACGAAACAACTAAGTCTTCGCGCTCCATAGTCTTCATGCGATGTCTTCTCTTGTCATAGTCTTCAATGTGAATATTTTCACATACCACCTTTGTCTTCAATGTCTTAATACATTTTTAGGGCTCATCTCCGGCAGGTAAACCGAATCAATGAGGGACTACTACCCATGTTGTCTTGCAATTCTCACAAACACATTAGTCCCTCAACCAGGTTTGTCGTCAATACTCAAAAACCAACTAGGGGTGGCACTAGATGCACTTACAATCTCCCCCTTTTTGGTGATTGATGACAAACTGGTTGAAGTTTTCAACGGGGATAAAAGTATGTGAAACTGTAAAGGATTGTCTTCGTAAGTAGCAGAAAGGCTCCCCCTGAAGATGTGCATATAAGTATTTTTCTTTTGAATGCAAATGCACATGGCAGGTTGTACTTGCGGAGCTCCTCTTCTACTTATGAAGACAATTTATCATGCATGAAAGGATATAACGAAGATAATGACATGCATAATGAAAAATGGACGTCTGCAAAATGACTTCGTGCGGAATTTATCGTCGCACATGCAGAATTTATCATCGCATCACATAGTGTCGAAAAGGTAGCAGACGACCATCAAGTTTAAGTGTTACAACTCAAAACGAACCAAATGTATCAAAAGCGAGAGTTGTAAGCACTTGACAAATGTAGCAAAAGTATAGCAACCACCCATATGGACCCGCTTGAAGACTATCAACTCATATGCTTCTCCCCCTTTTGTCAGTAATGACCAAAAAGGTTTGAAGACATAGAGCTTGCTACTCGTTCCCATGTGGAGTAGGCGATGAAGCAGGGTCGTTGTTGAGGTTTGGTGGTGCAGACGAACTTGGTGCAGTGTCGATACACGCCGAAGTTTGAGGAGGTGAGGTAGCATCATCTTGATCATCTATGACTCTGGCATTAACTGATGCAACTGAGGAAGAATAGTTAGAGTCTTCAAGTGAGGGAGTCCGACGCAAGTGAGCATTCCTCGGAGGAGTTGAGTCAAACCTGAATCTCTCTGTGAAGCCATCGTCTTGAAGATCAGCTTCAGCACCGAGTAACGTCAAACTCTTCCATGACCTCCGACAGGTTTCATGTGTAACAAAGGCATTCTTGGTGGCAAGATTTCGAATGCAATTGACGTCAACCAAGAGGCTTTGCATCTGATGCTTAAGCCAGTCATGATGCTTATCCTGTTTCTAATGTAGAGCGACGAGAAGCTCTCGATCATTGAGAATACGAGATCACTTCCGAGGCCTTTGGGCGATGGTACTTGCAGTGGCTTCAGTTTGGGTGCAAGGGGCACGTGTATTGCCAGCCAAGGGATAAACACGAGAAACGGCCTGAATTCCTTCAATGGGTTGGGTGAAGCTTTGATGATCGACATTGTGAAGATAAATTGGCTCCTTTGTAGGCTCTGGGTAAACGGCTTCGACAGACAGATCAACCTCTGGCAAGAATATAAGGTGATTGCGCAGACGGCTGATAGTTGATAGCAGATTGAAGCTTGATGAGGCGCATTACCCATGGAGCATAGAACTTTAGACCAAAGATATCAAAGACAGATGCAGCCAATTGCCTGATGAGGATGTCAGGACCCCGATTCTAAGTCACCAATCTAGCCTATAACACCTCATATCACTTTGCGGCCTCACGCCCAGTATCCCCATGGGTGTCGCCTTACCATGGCCCGGGACTTTTTGCGCCTTTTGGCTCACGTATATGATAGTGTCGCTAGCATCCATATGACAGAGAACCCGGGCCGACATGACTAGTCGTGAACCCGAAGTGGCACTAACTTACGCGGACAGGCATACATGAAACAACATCGAGCATGTCAGTTAGCAGCATGTGAATCCGGGCTATAGCAACTGGGCTAACAGGACTCCGGGAACCCGGGCTGTAGCAGGCTAGTAGGACTCCGGATGTCACCGCGTGACATTTCCCCGAAGGGACAGACACATGAACGAAGTGAATCACATGCCGGCCAGTCTAAGTGTTTCGGAGCAGTAGTGCTGGGCTAGCAGGATTCCGGTGAACCGGGCTGTAGCGGACTACTATGGCTCATGGAAGCACAAGACTACATTTCCCCATAAGAGAGGCTACCAAGGATGAACAACTAGGTTGTCGGATCCCACACATACCAAGCATTTCAATCATACACACAATATGCTCGATATGTGTAAATAAAACATGGCATCACAACATAACTCTATGACTCAAGTATTTATTCATTAGGCTCCGAGGAGCGAGATATTACAAACATTGGTCTCATGACCCAACATTCAGAGCATACAAGTCAAAGCACACACGGAAGCTTAACATGTCTGAGTACAGACATCTACAAATGGAAAAGGCTGAGAAGCCTGACTATCTACAAGACCCTCCCAAGGGTACAAGATCGTAGTTGAGGTAACGAGCTAAACGTCGAAGTCCATGCGGAACTACTAGTGAGACTGAAGTCTCTCGGCAAAATATAAATTAAGAAAACGTGAGTACAAATGTACCTAGCAAGACTTACATCAGAACTAACTACATATGCATCGGTATCATCAAAGGGGTGGTGGAGTTTAACTTCAGCAAGCCAGCTTTGACTCGGTGGCTACCCTGAACTACGACTGCAAGTAGCTCTTTGAGGTGGCGCACACAAGTCCACATATTCACCATACCAATACACCACTATGGATCCGCTCCCGTCTCCCTAAAAGAACGCCATCCATAGCACTCACGCTTATCTTGCGCATTCTAGAGTATCCACTTTCACTTGTCTATGAATATGCAAGGGGTCCAAGTTTCCATATCCGAGGAATCCGGCTATTCGAATAGATAATGATAACCCTGCAGGGGTGTACTTCTTCACACACGCTCTCGCCACTTATCGCCCTGTACACGTCATGTACCTCGGCAACTTCAAGCGAAGCCGGGCGAGGGAGTCGGCCACGACCTCACTAACCAACAAGTCTCTAGTCCAGGTTTATCGCCCATTCGGGTTCCATCCGCAAGGAGATCCGATCGGGGTGTCGCTCACAGCCCCAAACAGTGTGTGCAGGGTTCCCAAGCCCACCATCCGGGTGCCACTTGGTACACTGTGCCACTGTGCCTAGTCTGTCCCAAGCCCACCTGTACCGGGTGCCACTTGGTAGACTACTAATATTACCTACAAACACCAGAAACTAGTTGCAACTCCTAGACAGAGATCGAGTTGATTAATAAGCCGAGAGGGGCCGAGTTACCGGAACCCAATGTGTGGTAGTAACTGTTCATGGATCACAAACACAGAACTCAGTTCCTGAGGACGGCTACAATGAGACAACCCACCATGTACTCCTACATGGCCTCTCACCGCTACCTTTACCAAATCGTGTTCACACACTTAGCTCTCAACGGTAGGACATGTTCACCACGTTCCAATTCATTCCTGATGAATCAGACCTGACTCAACTCTAAGCAGTAGCAGGCATGACAACAAGCATGAATGAGTAGGCACATCAGGGCTCAAACAATTCCTACTCATGCTAGTGGGTTTCATCTATTTACTGTGGCAATGATAGGTCATGCAGAGGAAAGGGGTTCACTACCGACAGCATGTAACAGTTGAATCGTTGTTGTCCTAATGCAGTAAAAGAGAGCAGGAGCGAGAGAGTGGGATTGTATCGGAATGAACAAGGGGTTTTTGCTTGCCTGGCACTTCGAAGATATTATAGCTCTTCATCGGTGTCATCGAACTCATCGTCGGATCAAAGTCTACCGAGGGGGAACAAATACCGGCAACAGAGAGGAAACACAATCAATGCAATGCATAATATGATGCATGATCATGACATGGCAATATGCTGTTGATTGAGCTAATGCAACTAGCAACAGGTTAAATGAAGTTGGTTTGAACCCAAGATTCAAATTCAAACTCCATATGTGGATATTCAAATGCCAGACATATAATTTGCCCTATTCAGCAACTATAAGTTGTTCTAACACGCATGAAAATGATACAGATGGATGGATTGGATTTTTCTGATCATTTTTCATATATAAATCTTTTCATTTGGAGTTATAGTTGAATTTCTATGACTTTTTGAAGTTTTAAACATTTTCTGGAATTTTCTGAATTATTCTTAGCCCAGAAAATCATTTACTGCGTCAGCACTTGATGCGGAGCATCCCACGACCATCCCCATGGACGCCACCTCAACTATCCAAGCTCCAAGTGGACCAATGACAAGGGCACGTGCTATTCAATCCGAGGTGACATCACTCCTACTTTAGTTTTCCCCCTCTTCAAGTGAGACATGGCTACTGCCTAAGTCCGAGATACTATGTGTCATCAGGTACAACGCTCAAGAATCGGAGCCGAGAACTGTAGAAGAAGAGACAGGCGTCAACACTCTGGACAGCCCGGAACTTCCGGCCAGAGCCCGGAACTTCCGGCCCCCGGACCTTCCGGCCGACCCAGAGCTTCCGGGCGCCGATGGCTTCGACCAGCCCAGGCGTGCCAACTCTCGGGTTAGCTCGGACTCCGTCCCGGACCTTCCGGCGCCCAGAACCTCCGGCCTGCCCGGACCTTTCGGCCCCCGGATGCCAGCACAACTCCACCGCGCCAACTCTCTAGTTAGGCCGGACCCTCCCCGGAACCTCCGGCGCCCGGAACTTCCAGCCTAGCCCGGAACTTCCGGCCCTGCCTGCGCGCAGCCACTTGGGCGAGCCCATTGTCCTTTTCGTCACTAACTATTAATACTCTATCCCATACTACTTTCTAGGGTTAGCATTGGTTTAGCTCATACTCAGAGATAGAGCTTCGCTCATCCATATCGGATCTACTCCTTGAGAGAGACCGCAGCCCCTCTTCGGAGAAGATCCACCTTGGATTCAAGACCCCTTTACGGGAAGATCCCCTTGTGGATTCAAGACCTCCTCACGGAGAAAAACCGGTTACCCTATGTATCGTCCTTTGTTGGATTTGGACCGTGTATCTCTTTGTGTTTCAAGGATCTAGCACATGCGTGACTATTTCTTGTTGGTTGAGTGATCCTCTCGTGTTTCCCCTCGTGATTTCCCTCGTTTCTCGCTCGTGTTCCTCGTGTTCTTCGCGGGATCCGCTCCTTTCGTGAAAGATCGGGCCACTAGGGTTCTACCCTACATCAGCACTACGTCAGGATGATGTCAGCGGTCAACTGACCCGGTCCAGGTCAAACCTGACCTGCTGGGTCCACATGTCATGGGCTCACTGTTAAGTGGATATTAATCCGGGGTTAATTAGTGCTAACGCTGGGGTTAACCAGCGGCTAACCGGCGGCGCTAATCCGGCGCGGCGGCGATCGTCGGCCGGCCGTTTCCGGCCACGGTTGGACGCACCGAGGGCACCGGAGGCAAGCTCGTGCCCTCCCGCATCCAGGGGAGGTGTCAGAAGGTCGCGGGGTGGCCTGGTTTGCCGACGGCGAGCACTTGGGCAGCGGCCGGAGTTCGGTGTGTATGGCAGCTGTGACTAGAGCATGTGGCGGAGAAAGTTAAGTAGCGGGGCGGCAACTACGGACCAGTAGGAGCACAACCATGTGCTCGAACACGAGCTTTGGGTGCCCTGGCCACGGCGGCGAGGAGCCATGGTGGCAGGAAGCTTCGGTTGCGGCGGAACAGCGACTACGGCGTGAGTTTAAGCAGGGGACAGAGGGGAGATGGGAGAGGACCTAACGGTGGTGATGAGGAGAACCTCGATGTGGCCAGGGACGCTCCGGAGACGATGGATCGACGCCGACGAGCTTCAACCAGAGGCGGCAGGGACGAGCTTGATGCCGATGACATAGAGCTTCCGCGGTCCCGATCTTCTTCTCGTAGAGGCGCAGCGTTGATGCGGTTTGGATGGACATGGAAGGGGGCGAGGGGATGGCGATGGCCACGCAGGCGGCAGCGGTGGCCGGCGGGGCTCTCGGGTGATCGCGGGGAGCAGGGGCTAGAGAAGGAGAGAGGCAGCATAAAGGGGGGGAGTGAGGGAGAATGTGTTGGGCGTCTCCAAGCGCTCGAACGAGGGCGGGGGCGAAAGCAGGAGGTGGAAGCAGGAGGTGGAGCTCGGTTCCACGCGCGTCGACACGGCGTCGTCCTCATGGCAGAAGCTAGGAGATGACTAGCAAGGTGGGTTGGTGGGTTGGGCCAACTGGGCCAGCTCCAGGTAAGTGGCCTCTGGCCTTTCTCTCTCTCCCTTTTCTATTTAGTTTCTGTTTTCTATTTTTTTGCTATTTGTTTTGATTTAGTAATAATACTAAACCATTTCATAAAATCCTGGAAACAATTATGGGTGCTTTCTGAATTATTCCAGTGACCCTTAACAATTTCCAACATTTTTGGAGCATCTAAAATATATATAGCATTTAAATAGCTCCAATTCAAATATGTTTGAATTAATTCAGAGTCCAAATATGTCCTGCAAAAATGTGAACCATTTTTGGTAGATGCTTCCACCTTGATCCAAAAATGGTGAACATTTTTAAAGGGCATTTTGAAATCGTTGAAAAATATTGGTTGAACCTATTTGAATTTTTTGATGCTAGGGTTTGAACATCCCCATTTCAAATTTCATGAAAGTTAAACATGATGAAACAAGATGCAGACACTAGGCAGCACCATAAGCTAGGGATGTGACAAATCGCCCCCACTAAACAAGAATCTCGTCCCAAGATTCAGGCGTGGGTAAAAGAAGAGGGGACTCGAACTATCACAATCTTCATGATCCAACTGCTCTTCTCGAGGATGTTGATTTATTGCTTCAAATTTGACCTTGACATCTTTGCTTTCGAAATCTTCATTCAACTCGATGACGACAAAAAGAGATTCTACAGAAAACGATCTTCTCGAAGATCTAGCAATTCACGATCAACTCACGGGATGAGAGGCAGTAACTCTCTCGAGTTGAGACACAAACATACATCAAGAGGGATGGAAGAAACAGATAGCGAAGGTTCGATTTGGTAGGCAACAATTCCACGCTTAAATAGATGGTGAGGGGGTTTCAAGGTAGCGAGGAGTTAAGTTGCCCATGATACCATAACGAGACATCTTAGGGGAGTTGACTCATAGAGTTATTCCCTTAAGTGGCAAAAAGAATTACTTTTGATACGGAGATCATTGAAACTCTCTATACCAGCCTAAGGCAATTCACCAACAATCGTTTGGTGGAGTTTAGAGAAATGGCATACCCGGACTAGAATGGATGATGTGGACTACCTTGTTGAAGACAACGCAATGGATGATTTTTGCTTATCATCGGAAATGGATGGGACTTATGGTAAGTCCACTTTTGAAGATGATATTGGACAGCAACTACCGAGAAGGGCAGCCCATGGGGAATTGGCACAATGGTGGTGCAAGCTGGGAATAAAAATGCAACTGCTGGGAATGATTCTAGTAACTGGGGAAAAACTCAAAGTGATTCCACTGTTTGAGTAGTTATAGTATAATCGAAGAAACTAAGAGCACAAGAATCCCCAAGGAACAACTCCTAGAGTAAGTTGCACTAAATACTCATGGAGAAGATGGTCAAATAGCTCAATCAAGTTACTACAATGATAGACCTTCCGGCTAGGTGTGTCGGCCAGAACATCAGCCTTGTCGGGACCTACATCATAGATCTTGGAAAAGTTCCAACCATCATATCTGCCTGAGATTCAGATCTGGTTGGTAACACGATATTCCAGACTCATCAAGTCTATAAAGAAAATGAAAGTTGCAACACAAATCGACAAGATGACATTGCGAGATTCTCGGGAAATGAACTACGATAGTAAGCTCCAAAACATGAGGTGGTTCTGCTACGCACATGTGAACACGCGTCCAAGACAAGTATGACCACATAGTAGTCTTATAATAAAACACTAACGAGTTCAGGTGGGGAACCATCATCTAGGGTAACGAAGTCTTGCGCATGACCTAGGATTTGCACAACAACTCATTTTCCTTGAACAAATCAATCAGTGGCTTGGTGTGCTAGGGACACATATAGAATGAAGGTTGCATGTCTCCGAACCACAGAATACTTTGCACGTATGCATGACCAATTTGGGATGATTCCAAAAGAAGCAACATTGACTTTCTCGAATCCACGGCGGCAACTTGCATCAGATGCACATGAATTAGAGGAAGTCACATCTTTCATCCGGACATATGCTTCATGAACGGAACATGATGGCAATGCTTATAAAGTTTCCAACACTAACTTGATGTTCAACACGAATCATGGAGAAGTTAAAAATGTTGCTGATGGGTTCAACAACAATTCATCTAGGTTTCCATGTAAGTGGAATTCCATAATTATGTGAACTAGTGATAGCATTGGTCAGACCCAAAAGATATAATGGTGTATGCTCGAAGGATCAACCTCGAGTAAGACAACATTAAGGATATCGTTGGTTCTGATTTGATTTAACAATAACCCATACTCAAATCAAAGATTGGATAAGATGATAGGTCCACTAACTGATCACGAAGGTCAATCGATGAAAATATCATCTTTCTTCAACACACATACAAGATATCCCCTAAAAATGAACTAAGTCAGACAAGCTTTTATCTCCCAATTCTCCAAGTTATTGTTTAGCTTATCCAACTAGTTCAGAGGTAGCCAACACAGATCCTTGGAGTAAGGGTGGTTTAATGGAAAACCAACTTGATCACGAACTCAACATAACAGTCAGGGGACAACCTAGTGATACTTCCGAGAAGATATTCGGAAAATCACGAACCACCGATATGTTACTAAGCTCAAGATCAATCTTGCTTTTCAGCGCAAGACGATATGGTCAAGGGAGCGAGGGATTGACACAATCCTAACTCATTGATCGAAGAGTGCACCTGGAAATATGGACTAGTTAGCAAGATCAATCTTAGAATGGTAGTTCAATAACCAACACGCTAAGAATGAGAATATTGTCCATTTACTACCAAGCAACGAGTTGCTCGGAGTATTGATTTCACACATCACAATTCACTTTTTGGCATTCCAGTTACAATAACACGAGGACCGAGGAATGAATGATGATGGTGAGAAGTATCACTGCATCAAGAATTCATAAGAGGTGGTGCAATTCTCATGACATTCCTAACATAAAGATGGTAACACTCCAAGGTAGAACAGAGCAAAAGCTGGATTGGCATTTTGATCTGCGAAATACAACTACTTTGACCCAATCCTAGAAGTGGACGAGGTACTGGAGTTTGTTTCTCCTAGTCATTCCGGAATAGAATGGCTTGACGGACCACAAGAATAATAGGCATTGATGAACACGAATGCACAACTATTCCTAACTATCAATTGATAGACTAGGGTCGGAATACAGCTGAGGAGGGTCAACTCAAGGAACATATAACTTTCTGAGTTGTTGATGCATAGATTAGTATGTCGAACCAAGTTCAACATGTTTCTTCCAGATAACCCATGCACAGAGGTGGGACTGGCAGAGTCACAATTATGAATGGAGAACTCCTCAAGAGTACTCTGATTGTGATCTTTTGGTTCAAATAACTTCTGCCACATTGGCTCATGGCATTGGAAGAACGATATACCACAGATCTCGAGGACTATCACAAGGTTACTAATATCTTAAGGGAACTAGCAAATACTAACAGCATGAAGTAGGGTGAATCTCGGGTTCAAAACCCAGGAGTAGAATACCTACTAACTAAATAACATCACGAGATGCTTTCGAGAATGGTGGCCAGAATCATCACACTGGGAACACCAAACATGGCTAGATTACTAACTGTAAGATACCCTAGTGTCATAATAACAACTCCAATATATATGTCAAGGCAATAGAGTATCTCAACTCACCGATTAGTGTGCTTAATCTGGCCCAAAAGGACATCGGGAATGGGAGGAAGGGATTTGCGATGCATCAGACTGTTTAGAAACCTGGGATGACTCTGACAACATAATGGCTGTAAATGCTCAAAATGATTTGAGACATCCTACAAAATGGTGGCATAACCACTCAACATCGCAATAACAAGGTTCTGAGATCAGCTATGAACATATGGAAGTAGTAGGAACTGAAACTGCAG
>NC_053028.1:337220666-337249703 GCF_003073215.2 Triticum urartu
TCTTGGTCGTCGGGAATCTACGTTCTTCCACTATTTTTTACGTGAGCTTTGTTCATCCTTTTGCCAACACGTGAGACATCTAGCATCAATGTGCATGTGTCATGCAAGAAAATGGAGATAATCAAATAAGCAGTGCATAAGTGAGTCATGCACTTCGATTGTACCTACTCCTATACGCAATATTTTTTCTCCTCGATGGCATGTGAATAGTGCACGTACTCAACGACGGAGCAGGGGGTGGTAGCCATGACATGGTCAGCCCTTTTTTGGAGAGAGTACGTACTAAATAACTTTGATGTGTCCCATCAACTCGCAGAACGACGAGAAGCTAGCTTACTACACCATCTCCCTCGCCAACGTGTGCACGGTAGCTCTCAGCATGAGGATAAACTTTTGCTTACAAGCGGTGGACGTGTCGTAGTTCATTTGGTGTCAGATTGCCAGAAGTACTACTGTAGTACAACCATTATTCTTTAACTTCTGGAAGTGGCGAAGAGCCAAGCGCAAGGCTAGCCATAGTGGGAGTAACATAAGTAGGAGTACCTCCTTATTTTATTCTAGAAAGAACGACACGCAAATATTGGACGGTAGCAGCACAACAACTGAATCAAAAATTGAAACCTTCCCGCCCGGCGCCAGCTGAGTCCGCTGCTCCACATTGATGGCAAGTCAGGGCGACATGATCTCTCACTGCTTCTGCCGTTGAAGCGGCGCGCCGACCGAGGGCACCGCACGGTGCACGCCCAGCATTTCAGACTACACATACTTTGTGATACAAAAGGTGGGGCCATTATTAATGATATAGTATTATACTAAAGGGACTAACTATTGTAAGCAGGCTTCGTATTAGGTTGGTTCTAGATGATGTGTCAACTTCATATAGCTAGATGTTAGCTATACTATTAACCATGCTCTAAGTGTGGTGTGAGTCGGAAAATTTACTAAGTCATTAATTAATAATTAACGGATGCCTTAATTACTTAGCCATTTTTGATTCTTTTGGATAGTGGGGCTATTATTGACTTGGACGTGGGGTTTGGGACAAAGGCCTACTATTATACTACTTGGTCTTACTCGCACGGCCGACCTGACAAGCTCTACCCTAGCTGCCGATGTATCATATGGTTTCACACCATTCCAGATCTTAGCGCCGCCACGCAATTCATCTACATCCCTCCTTCCGGTGTGCATCGTGAGAAGGGACAGCAGTCCTCGGAACCCCGCCTTTCGTGATCATGTACGGGAGAGGGGCGATCAGGTTTTTGGGGAGCACACTCCTGTGACTGCTTCCAGCGATGACTTCCTCAACAACAACCTTCTTCCCCGACCTCGGTAACCTCTTCATCAATGACATGAGTGACAACATCAACCACAGCGGTTCTGCTCCCGCTGTATAGTATGTGATTCTGTCCTCCTGGTTTAGTCCGCATCATTACTTTGATCTTTGCAATTTTCATCATGATCTATTTACTGTTGATTCAGATTACATCTCATAGTAAATTGCTCATATATTCAACAATCCAATCCAAAAACCTGATTATAGGCAATTTACTCCAAGTGGTTTTGCTGCTCTTTTGAAGCCACCTACTTTTAAGGGGGTGCAATATAAAAGGTGGCGCACAAGAGCAGTATATTGGTTTCAGATCATGTACTACTATGATGCCACTAAGGGTAAGCCTGAGGACGATCTTAATCCTACACAGCAGGAAGCTTTTGAGAATATGGATACCTTCTTCAAAGCCGCCCTGCTGAGTGTTCTTGTCGATTCCATTGTGGATTCATATATGTTGTTTGACAGCGGCAAAGACATGTGGGATGCACTCGAGGCCATGTTTGGGGCCTCGGGCGCTCGCAACGAGTTGTACGTCATGGAGCAATTCTGTGACTACAAGATGACTGATGAGCGCTCTGTTGTTCAGCAGACTCATGAGATACAGTCACTCGCTAAGGAACTTGAGTACTTCAAGTGTGTTTTGCCGGACAAATTTGTTGCTGGGACCATCATCGCCAAGCTTCCACCTTTGTGGAACGATTTTGGTACTTCTCTGAAAAACAAGAGACATGAGTTTTCTGTTTCAGATCTCATTAGCACTCTTCATTTTGAAGAGAAGGCGAGAGCAAAAGACACACGTGATTGGGTCGTTGAGGGAGCTTCTAGTGCCCTCATGGTACACGAGAAGAACTTGTAGCCCAACCAGCCCCAAAACAATAAGAACAAATCTCAGGGGAAAGGCAAGTTTGATGCAAAGAAAAGCCGTCACATTCTACCAACTTCAAGAAGAATTCTCATAACGGGAAGGGATACAAACCTCAATTTTGGTAGCATCGCACAAAACATATATGGCTGGATCTACCCGCTGTCAGCTAACCTCATGGTGCTGTAGGTATTCCTACATTCGTAACTAGGTACAATCACTACCGTAAGATGAAATAAGCTTATTCGTATGTTGACTTGCTGATTGTAGTGCGGAACGATCCTGTCATGTGTGGAGTAGCAAACAAGCAGTGCAGCCGAAGGTGGAAATCAACCAAGGACTTATGAAATTATATATAATCTTCCTCAGGCAGGTCAGTATCCCCTTCGTCCAGATGATCATGTTTTGTCATGCCGAGCTATTGATATGTGCTACTGTTTTGCAACACCGTTTAAGTATAGCTATTGTTTTCCTATCTTTTCAGATTCAGGACAATGAAGATGATTTTAGGGGAACTGCACAATATGGACTCATGTTGAGTCATCTCTATTGCCTCATGTGTTTGCTGCAAATGTGTTAGCATCAATTGCAAGATGAGGCAGCTAGCTAGCTGTGGAGTTGCCAACATGCTCAAAGTGCTCGCAACATTGAGAAGAAACAAGCATGCCCAGGAAATTAAGGAAATTAATGTGTGCCTAGGGAGGACCTTTGCTAAGAGAAGCATCGACCAATTTTGTTTATTTCCACACCTTCTCATGGCTTTGTATTGGTTATAGTATGGTGAATCATTGAGATGCATAAACATGCTGAACTTTTGTTCTCCTGAATGTTAGTATGCATACCGTATCTTCTGAAGCTTAGTTTAATGTAAATGTTGACTAGCATGCGAACCTTCACAATCTAGTAAGTATATTGTAGGCCTGTTATTTGACACCTCACTTTGCCGCGCTACGCGACCAGTGTGAGTGTCTGCATCCAGTACCGCATCCTCTAATTTGGTGGATGCCAAGTTGAAAAAGGTTACCGATAAGTAGCCATAAGCTGGAGGCGTCTCTCTCTTTTTTAATTCGAATGGGCAATAAGCTGGAGAGTGTCTCGGGCTGCCTCTAGCACAAGGCCCTCTAGTACGAAACACGGGAAGCCGACTGGGCCGATACAAAAGCCTATCCATATTAAAGCCCATTTGTTTTGTTTTTTGTGAGGAGAAGCCCATATTTCTTGAAGAGGGGGCGATCCCAGGAAAACCCTCCTTCCTCCTCGCTTCCACTTATACTACAGCTCGGTGGACTCTCCCGCTTTCGTCGCCCCCCAATTCCCCCCGCTCCCCATCTTCCTCACTCGTCTAGAAAAACCCTGCTCACCTTCTTCCTCACTAGTACAGAAAACACTTGCTCCTCTTCTTCCACTCCTATAGAAAACCCCAGCCCTCCTTCTTCCCCACTAGCACTGCCACTAGGCTCGTCTCTAGCTACTCTACTCAAACCCGTGAGCTCGGCGCAACGCCCACAAGGAAAATGGAGTCGGCTGGCCCAAGCGCAAAGAAGATGAGGCTCCCGTCGGCGGCGACGCCGGTTGTAGATCTCGCACCCGGCAGCGCGGGGAGAAGCGGCGACCCCCCCCCCCCACCCGGATCTGAGGAACTGGTAGAATCTCCGGTGGACCGCATCAGTGATCTCCCAGACGTCATCCTTGAGGAGATCATCTCGCTTCTCCCCACCAAGGATTGCTGCCGCACACAAGTCCTCTCAACATGGTGGCGCCTTCTATGGCCCACCGCACCCCTCAATCTCGACTGTCGTTAGATATCTGTCCTTCCTGAATTTTATCTCCTCAGAGCCATCATCTCCTCTCACCAGTAGGGCCCTGTTCAACGCCTCTACATCCCGACACGCTACCTGCTCTCCATACCCGGCATGGTGGGCGCTTGGCTGACATCCCCTAAATTCAAAAAACTCCAGTAGTTTGAGTTCTACCATTACCACGAAAGTTTCATACCACGAACAACCAAGAATTCGTGCCCACACCACCGTTGTCCATCTCGCGGTTTTCCTCCTCTCTCCACACCGCCACCTTCGCCCGGTGCCATCTACCAGACGATCTGGTACAAATGCTTCGACTCCCACTGCTAAAAAAACTTTCGCTTGTGGTGGTTTATCTGTCGGAGGCCTCACTGCACAGCACCATCCACTCCAGTTTCCCTGCCCTGGAGCGCTTGTTGATTGTTTTGGGAATAGAAATCCCTATCAGTTGTCTCCAAATAAAGTCGCCTCACCTTAAAAGCATTGGAATTTGTTTTGAAGGACAACAGCTCATCATCGAAGATGCCCCTTCACTTGAAAGGTTGCTCCTTGATAATTGTTATAACCCTTCGCAAATAACTATCGTCTCTACGCCCAAACTGGAGACCTTGGGTGTAATTCGTGATCCGTTTAATGATCACAAAGAGTTGGTGTTTGGCTCCTCACTTTTTCAAGTACCATATATTATCATCTACACATTTGTAATCATAAGCTTCATTTTTCGTTTGTGCCCATAAGTTTTATATCATCTTGGAGTACACTTTGGGTACTAATATTATGTTATATGCTCAATGAAGAGTTCGTCCATGGATAGCCTATCAATGCTGCCGGGTTCTGTCAAGATATTATATATCGGAATGTATAGTTATGATCTGAACATAATTATTGGCTTGTTGAGATGCTTTCGGTCTCTGGAGAATTTATATATGGAGGTGATGATTTCATGCACATTGAAAGACTTTATATATTGTACTAGAATTAACCGTTCAGTTGTTGCTCTTTCGATATACTCTTTTTTAGACCTTAACTGTTTTCAAATCTTCATGTCTACTTAGGTACTGCAAGTACATGGACAAAAACGTATAACCAATCGGTGGCGTAACAAGCACCAGGATTTTCTTAGTTCTCATGACATCCGTTTGAGGACAATAACGATGGAAGGATATGCATCCAACCAGGCAAACAGAAGCTTTGTCACATTCTTCCTATTGAATGCGAGGTTACTATTGTCCCTGAGGCTTAAGTTTTACCGCAAGAGATTTCTCACGGATGGGCACGTTGAAGAGAAAAAAAGAAGTTTGAGGTGGACAAATGGGCTTCTAAACGTGCTCGGCTTCTATTTACAACAAGTTGTAGTCATCGTGCAATAAATTTTTATGCACAGGATGTTGATATTATGGATCAGACTGATCCATTTGTTTGTGGCTGCAAAAAAGAGTGGTTGGGTTCGATGTTACTGCCATGTTCAATCTGGGTTTTGTCTAAAAATTTGATGAACAATTAATCCTTGGGCTTTTTGTACCGTTTGTAAGCTTGAGTTGCATGTTGTTGCCCTCGTACTCCCCTTCACCTGCCACTACACTGCCGCATCTTCCACGGCTGATGTTCCTTCCCGTCCGAGGCCTCGCCGTTGTTCTCCGCCTTGGTTAGCTCATTGTGCCCGCCTCCGTCTGGCGTTGTCAACATGGTCAACAACCAAGAGGAATCAGGAGATGACTGTACGTGGAGAGGCTGGCAGTAGGGACCCACCAGGGTCATTGCATTACGCAAGAAGGTGCCTCGTTATTACAAGCCAGGACAAGTTCATCAACGTCTCATCTCATACCGGTGATGCATAGGCCAGCGCGGTGGTGGATTTGTTAAAATTACACAACAAGCGGATAACACCAGGGACCCAGCAGCACGCCTAGTTGTTTTTTAGTTTCAGAGACGGACCTCAACTGCACGATGTGCGGGAGCTATGGCCCATCTAGCCCACGCTTACGCTTTTATTTATGCACATGACGAGCCCAGTTCATATCTTTTTTATTTCTGAAAATGGCTAGACCAGTTCTTTTTTTGGAGAACACCAAAGCCGAGGCCTACTTGCTTTTCTCAGCCCTGCTGGGCAGCAAATCTTTCAAGACCAGGAGGGAGGGATGTAAAGTAGTAAGAAATGGGCTTCCCCAGAAAATGGGCTGTAAGTTGTAAGAAATGGGTTGTAAATTTTTAAACCAAAGCCAACCGACAATTACATTAAAATATCATTTTTTCTAGATTTCTCTACTCTCTACTCTTATAAAAACCAAATCCAAATAGCAATTACATTAAAAGATCATCCTTTGTCCCACAAGATAAACTTCTCATACAAATGCATCTTCATGTTCCGTGCAACGCACGGGCATCTTGCTAGTTAAGATTTTAAATTTCATTCAATTTTTTGTAGAGAATTGTTTTTTGAATTTTATTTTGATATAAGTTTTTAAAAATTATTTTAACGCGGCTCGAAATTTCGTGATTAAAAGAGTTCGAACCCCACCGAAATGTGAAAATTTTCGTTGATTTTTTTTAGCAGTGCCCAGAATATGTGGTCTGTAATGCTAATAAAAAGATTATGGGCTTCAAATATCCTTAAGAATTAGCAAATGGTCTGTAAATTATTGAAAATAATGGATAATGGGTTGTATGTTGTTTTCCACATATTTGGAGCCTGACTTCTGGGCCTATTAGGTTGACGATGACGCTGTCTTAAATTTTTTTGACACATAGCAAGGCTTTGTCAACTTCTTCAACACAGAGCAGTGACTGTTGGATGTCCATCCAATGGCCGCCGTGCTTCTTCATCCTCTGATCTTCCTACTCCAGCCACCCAAACCAGCACCGACGGGACTGCCTGCTCCCTCCCCCCGTGGCTGCTTATGTTGCCGCCAGGCCATCCCTCTGCACACCTGCACATCCTGTTATTTTCCGGTGACGTCAGCCTCACCCTGCAGCCAACAAGTCAGTGCTCGTACACCTCTCAGCGTGGGCATCCACTGCGGTAGCTTCGCCGGCTCCGGGTCGTTCCCTTCCCGGGCCTCGCCCTCGTCCACCGCATTTGTGCCCTCGGCACGATGAGGTCAACATGGTCAACAAACAATAGCCATAGGAAGAGGCTGACAGTAGGGGTCCACACAAGGAAATGCCTCCTTATTACACGTAAAATAATGATTCCTCCACCTGACAACTGGGACCCACCGAAAGGGCCTTTGTATTTCTTAAAAAACGTCCCCCACTGTCAGCTCGGACCCACCAGCTATATCTTCGCACACAAGGAAGTGCCTCCTTATTACGGACAAAAATATGAATACTCCCCCTACTAGCTGGGACCCACAATTGTGGGAGGCTGACTTGTGGGCCTACTAAGATGACGTGGACCGAGGGCTTTGTCAACCTAGTCAATATGAACGATTCTAGCTCCAGTGACCGTACGATGTCCATCGAACAGCCATAGTGGTTCTTCAACCTCTGGTCTTTTCGCTCCAGCCGCCCAAAGCAGCGCCGATCATGCTGCCTGCTCCTGCCTCCCGTGGCCGGCTATGCTGCCGCGGAGGCCTCACCGCCCCCTACTACTCCCACCACTGGCCAGGCCATCCCTCCACTCACCCACACCCCATATTATTCTGCGGCGATGGCAGCCTCACACCAAAGCCGAACTAGTGAACCCTCGTACTCCTCTCCGCGTGGGCATCCACTGCCTCATCTTCCCCGGCTCCCTGTCGTCCCCTTCCTAGGCCTCGTCGTCGTCCACCGCCCAGGTGCTCTTGGCGCGGTGTGGTCAACGTGGTCAAGGAACAACTTCCATTGGAAGAGTACTGTACATGGAGAGGCTGACAGCTGGGTCCACGGCCGCAGCAAGGAAGTGCCTCCTTATTACGCGGAAAATAATGATTCCTCCACCTGACAGCGGGGACCCACTGGTCGGGCCACCATATTTGACGAAAGAACGTTCCCCCCTGACTGTTGGGACCCACCAGCTACATCTTCGCACGCAAGGAAATGCGTCCATATTACGGGCAAAAAAAATGATCCGCCCCCTGACTGCTGGGACCCACCAGCTACATCTTCGCATGCAAGGAAGTGCCTAACAGTCGAGACCCACCCTGTCGAAGCATACGTAGCGTTGTCATTCTGGTCGCGAACGTGTACCTACATACGATCGGTCTGTCTGCAGGCTGAAGCGATGAACCGTGGCCGTGCAAGGAAGGGCACGTGTCGTAGTACAGGCGCGCACATGTCGTAGTAGAGGCACGCACGTAGCATGTACACGTACGTACAGCGGCCAGGGTGCAAGAAAGTAAATACAGCCACGTACGTACATACGTGTGGGGTCTCGAATGCCTACTCACGCATACATACGGCCAGGGCTCGTGTACATGGCTGGGTCGGAATGGATAAACTGCGTCGTCATCATGTTCATGGGGAGCTAACCGGCTGGGTCGGAACGGAATGCGTCATCGTGTTCATCGGGAGCCAACCGGCTTGGACGGAACAACCGATGGAAACGAGGTATGGCGTACCGCAGAACGGAGGAAACGGCCTTGTGTTTGACCGGTCACAGTCAAAACAGGATCCTATTCATCGGGAGGGGTCTGGTGTACCACAAAACAGAGGAAACGGACTTCTCTTGGACTCCTACTGTTGAAACGGGGTCCTGTTGACCGGGAGGGGTGTGGCATACTGCAAAACGGAGGAAACGGACTTGTGTTGAAGCGCTACAGTCGAAACAGAGGTCTTGTTCATCGGGAGAGGTGTGGCGTACCGCAAAACGGGACTCCACAGGATACTTTTCATCCCCATCATCGATCTCCTCCAGCCTCCATGGGCTACTGTTCATCCACCGTCGACCTCCTCCAGCCTCCACCTGCGACTGTTCATCCATGGGCTCCTGTTCATCCAGCCTCCACCGCTACTGTTCAACCAGCCCTCTCCACGGGGTCCTGTTCAACCACCCCTCCACAGTCTACTGTTCATCCAGCCCTCCACCGGCTACTATTCAACCAGCCCTCCACCGGCTACTGTTAAACTAGCCCTCCACGGGGTCCTATTCATCCAACCCTCCACGGGGTCCTCTTCATCCACCGGCTCGATCGATCACGGTACTGTTCATCCAGCGGAAAAAGCCTCTACTACCACGGGTTCCTGTTCATCCAACCACCACCGGGAACTGTACACACGAACCCCCCCCCAACAACGCTCGCTGTTCATCCATAGGCAGCATCGATCGGCTTCAGTTAGCAGCAGTAGCGAAGGAATCGCTCGATCAGGTTCAGTTAACAGCCATCGAGCGATTGCCCAGGTTCAGTACGCGTAGCCTGCAGTGCAATTGCTCGGGTTTAGTTAGAGCCCAACGCCTTTCTCGAGTTCAATTAGAGCGCAACGCCTCGCACACACCTGCATGCGTACGAGAGAAACATCAAACCCCGACCACCCACCGTAACCGGGAACTCCCCGATATTTTCCTCTCCCTCGCTTCTACCATGGTTTTTTCCGTCATGGACGGCCCAGAGAATGTCATGCAGCCGTGTCTTCGGCCCGCCCAGGACGAAAAGCCCATTTTCTGTCATGATTTTTTGTCATAGAAGTAGGATCCCACCACATATATGATGATACCGGGTTTTGTCACAATTATCGTCATAGAAATGTCATAAGTATGACAGAAAAAATTCATTCGGCCCAAAATGTCACGGATATGTCTTTTTTTGTATCGCATGATCGCGCATAATGATGGTTTTCTTTGCATGCAGTAGGGGCTCGCCAAGTCGAACGGTTGCCGAGGCAGCGTGGGGAAGCGCAGGCGCCCACATCCCATTGATCACCATGCGTCGACCGAGGCCGTAGGTGGTTGGGGCCCGCGGCGCTCCGCCCTTGCCCTTTGGCTTTGCCTCGAAGCCACGTTCGAGCGCGCCTTGGGCCCGGGGGCTGCTATCGGCGTCTTGGGAACGGGGGTACCCAGACTTGCCTGCCTGCGGCCCACAACGTGGCTCCATCAACGGCCTGGTATGGCACAGCTTCAGAAACAACTCAAGACCCTCGCGAGGGGCAAAGCCTCGTGAGGCGGACGACACCAAGACTTGCCTAGGGGGTGGCCTCACCAGGCTGGCTCCCGAGGAGTGGAGATATCAAGGCAAGGTGCACCTCGCGAGGTAAACATGACGTGAGCCATGACGACCAAGGCCAGGCGGGCGTAGTGTAACAGTTTCCCCTTTGGTGCCAAGGAGGCAAGCACAGGCACGGAGTCCCGAGGAATCAAGCAAAGGTTTCCATATCGGTGCAACAAGACCAAGACCGCCAGGACGGCAGGACGGAGGTCATCGCGGAGCCCACCACAACGTCACCACCAGAGCCTTTTGTAGGCGAAGACTACTTTTGTCAGGACAACTTGTACTAGTTGTCCCCCTTCAAATTTGGCCGTTGTTGGATCCCTTCCCACCTTACATTTGGGAAGAGGACCAAGGCCACTATAAATAGGACCTAGCCACCACCATAGAGAAGAAGGAAGAGAGGAGAGGAGGGGGATCACTGAGATCATCCACTCACACACTAGCTCATCGAGCTCAAGAACACCTCACCTCCTGAAGCTGTTTAACCATTGTACTAGTGCAACCTCATCCCCTCAAGGCAATCCACCACAAAGCTTGAGTAGGGTATTACACCGCAAGGTGGCCGAAACCAAGATAAACCCTTGTGTCTCTTGTCCCTTGGGTTCGTCAAGCTAGGCCATGGAATCATCGAGCATGCAGACTAGGAGCAGAGAGTTCTTCGCGCGCACCCCAGTGTTCGAACCTCTCAAGGGTCTGCGGAACCCCGAATCTGACAAGCAATGTGACTAATGAGTTAGTTGCATCATGAGGCATTACGGAACGAGTAAAGAGACTTGCCGATAATGAGATTGAACTAGGTATGAGGATACCGACGATTGAATCTCGGGCAAGTAACATACCCATGACAAAGGCAATAACGTATGTTGTCATTGCGGTTTGACCGATAAAGATCTTCGTAGAATATGTAGGAACCAATATGAGCATCCAGGTTCCGCTGTTGGTTATTGATCGGAGATGTGTCTTGGTCATGTCCACATAGTTCTCGAACCTGTAGGGTCCGCACGCTTAATGTTCAATGATGATTTGTATTATGATTTATGTGTTTTGGTGACCGAATATTGTTTGGAGTTGCGAATGAGATCACGGATATGACGACGAGTCTCGAATAGTCTAGAGGTAAATATTAATATATTGGACGATGGTATTCGGACACCGGAATGGTTCCGGAGTGTTTCAGGTATTTTTTTGGAGTACTGGGAGGTTACTGGAACCCCCCGGGAAACTAATGGGCCAACATGGGCCATAGGGGAGAGAGAGGGGAGCCCACAAGGGGTGGCGCCCCCTCCCCCATGGGTTGTCCGAATTAGACAAGGGGAGGGGGCGCGGCCCTCCTTTCCTTCCCCCTCTCCCTCTCCTTCCCCCTTTCCCCCTCCGAAAGAAGGAAGGGGGCCGACTTGGACTAGGAGTCCTAGTCGGTCCCCCCCCCATGGCGCGCCCCCTTAGGGCGGCCTCCTCCCCTCCTCCTTCATATACGGGGGCACGAGGGCACCCCAAAGCACATCAATTGTTATCTTAGCCGTGTGTGGTGCCCCATCCACGGTTTACTCCTCCTGTCATATTGTCATAGTTCTTAGGCGAAGCCCTGCGCGGATCACATCACCATCACCGTCACCACACCGTCGTGCTGACAAAACTCTCCCTCAACACTTTAATGGATCAAGAGTTCGAGGGACGTAATCGAGTTGAACGTGTGCTGAAATCAGATGTGCCGTATGTTCGGTACTTTGATTGGTTGGATCATGAAGACGTTCGACTACATCAACCGCGTTAAGTTAACGCTTCCGCTTTCGGTCTACAAGGGTACGTGGACTGACTCTCCCCCTTTCGTTGCTATGCATCTCCTAGATAGATCTTGCGTGATCGTAGGAAATTTTTGAAATTGCATGCTACGTCCCCAAAAGTGGCATCTGTCGGCGTCCTGGGAATGGGGGTACCTAGACTTTCCTAGTTGGGGCCCATGGCATGGCTCCGTCAACGGCACGGTACAGCCTAGCTTCATCAACAACAACCCAAGACCCTCACAAGGGGCCAAGCCTCGCGAGGCGGACGACACCAGGGCCTCCTTGGTTGGCGGCCTCACCGGCTTGGCTCCTAAGGAGCGGAGATATCAATGCAAGGTGCACCTCGCGAGGTTCACATGACGTGAGCCATGATGACCAAGGCCAGGCGCGTGCCAGCGGGCGCAGTGTACCAGTTTCCCCTTTGGTGCCAAGGTGGCAAGCACAGGCACGGAGTCCCGAGGAATCAAGCAAACATTTCAATATTGGTGCAACAAGACCAAGACTGCCAGGACGACAGGACGGAGATCATCGCGGAGCCTAGTGCAGCGTCACCACTAGAGCCTTTTGCAGGCGAAGACTACTTTTGTTAGCATAGCTTGTACTAGTTGTCTCCCTTCAAATTTGGCCATTGTGGGATCCCTTCCCACCTACATTTGGGAAGAGGACTGGGGCCACTATAAATAGGAACGAGCCACCACCATAGAGGGGATCGGATCCATTCCACCCTGACCACCTCACTAGCTCATCGAGCTCAATAACACCTCACCTCCTGAGGCTGTTCGTCGACTGTACTAGTTCATCCTCAGCCCCTCGAGGCAATCCAACACAAAGCTTGAGTAGGGTATTACACCGCATGGTGGCCCAAACCAGGATAAACTACTGTGTCTCTTGTCCCTTGGGTTTGTCGAGCTAGGCCATGGGTTCGTTGAGCAGGCAGGTTGGGAAGAGGGAGTCCTTCCCACGCAACCCAGTGTCCGAACCTATCAAGGGTCTGCGGAACCCGAATCTGACAGCATCAGATCTAGGTCTATGTGTAGATGATATGAACGAGTAGAATACAAAGAGTTGTGGGCGATCATAGCCATACTGCTTACCACCAACGTCTTATTTTGATTCGGTGGTATTGTTGGATAAAGCGCCCCGGACCAACCTTACATGACCACGTTCATGAGACCGGTTCCACCGACAGATATGCAACTTGTTTTGCATAAAGGTGTCTAGCGGGTGTCTGTCTGTCCATCTTTAGTTGAATCGAATTTGACTACGGTCGGTCCTTATTGAAGGTTAAAACAACACACTTGACGAAAAATCGTTGTGGTTTTGATGTGTAGGTAAGAACAGTTCTTACTAGAAGCCCGTGGCAACCACATAAAACTTGCAACAACAAAGTAGAGGACACCTAACTTGTTTTTGCAGGGCATGTTGTGATGTGATATGGTCAAGACATGATGATATATACGTTATTGTATGAGATGATCATGTTTTGTAAAAGTTATCGGCAACTGGCAGGAGCCTTATGTGTCAGATCGTGAGTTCCGGCTAACCCTTGAGGTTCTAACACAGGGGTGCGCATGAAGTATTCCTCCTCTCTGGTTCGCTCGCTTGACGATTCCACGGCCTAACTCGACGAACCCAAGAAACATGAGACACAGAGATTTATACTGGTTGGGGCAACCGTTGTGGTGTAATACCCTACTCCAGTGTGGTGGTGGTGGACTACCTCGAGGGCTAGGGATGAACTAGTACAATGGATGAAGTGCCTCCTAAGGAGATGTGTTCTTGAGCTCGATGATCAGGTGTGTGTGTGTGTGGATGGTCCGAATGATCCATCCTTTGCTACGGTGGTGGCTAGCACTATTTATAGAGGCCCTGGTCCTCTTCCCAAATGTTAGGCAGGAAGGGATCCCACAACGGCCAAGTTTGAAGGGGGCAACTAGTACAAGCTATCCTAACAAAAGGTGGTCTTCGGTCAAAGACTCTGGTGATGACGCTGCTATGGGCTCCGCGGTGACCTCTGTCCTGCCATGATGCTGGCCTTGGTCTTGTTGCACCGATATGGAAACCTTTGCCTGATGCCTCGGGACTCCTCACCTACTCCTGCATCTTTAGCACTAAAGAGGAAACTGCAACTGCTGGCGCCCGCCTGGCCTTGGTCGTCATGGCTCATGTCACGTGATCCTCACAAGGTGCCCCTTGCATAGATATTTGTGCTCCTCAGGAGCCAGCCTATTGAGGCTGCCCCCAGGGAGGGCTTGGCTGTAATGCCCTCGATGTGGCTATATCTCCCACGTGTCGAAGCACGACTTAGAGGCATAACCACATTGAAAGCAATGTCGCAAGTGAGGTAATATTCACAACAACCCATGTAATACAATAAGGGAAAAGGAGTAACATAGTTGGCTTACACTCGCCACGTCACACAAATGCATAAATAACATTACATTCATCCAATTACACTCAAGGTCCGACTACGGAACCAAAATGAAGATCAACCCCCAAATGCGACAAAGTCCCCGATCGCCCCAAATGGGCACCACTACTGATCATCTGGGAAAGACACGTAGTAACGATGAGAGTCTTCATCGAACTCCAACTTGAGCTCAAACGCATCACCTGGAGCAGTATCATCAGTCCCTGCATCTGGATTTGGAAGTAATCTGTGAGTCACGGGGACTCAACAATCTCACACCCTCGCGATCAAGACTATTTAAGCTTATAGGTAAGGTAAAGGTATGAGGTGGAGCTGCAACAAGCGACTAGCATATTTGGTGGCTAACATATGCGCAAAAGAGAGCGAGAAGAGAAGGCAAAGGCACGAGCGACAAACTATGATCACGAAGTGATCCTAGAATAACCTACGTCAAGAATTACTCCAACACCGTGTTCGCTTCCCGGACTCCGCCGAGAAGAGACCATCACGGTTACACACGCGGTTGGTGCATTTTAATTAAGTTAAGTTTCAGGTTATCTACAACCGGACATTAACAAATTCCCATCTGCCCATAACCGCGGGCACGGCTTTCAAAAGTTCAAATCCTTGCTGGGAGTCCCAACTTAGCCCATCACAAGCTCTCATGGTCAACAAAGAATATTCCTTCTCCCAAGACAATCCGATCAGACTCGGCATCCCGGTTACAAGACATCTCGACAATGGTAAAACTAAACCAGCAAAGCCACTCGAATGTGCCGACAAATCCCGATAGGAGCTGCACATATCTCGTTCTTAGGGCACACCGTATTGTCCAAGGTTCCGGTAGGCCAGCCCAAAGTTTCCCCTGGTGGCCACCGACAGCTGACAGGTTGGACCAACAGTCAGAGGAGCACTGGCCCGGGGGTTCAAATAAAGATGACCCTTGAGTCCGCGGAACCCAAGGGAAAAATAGGCTAGGTGGCGAATGGTAAAACCAATGTTGGGCATTGCTGGAGGGCAAACTTTCAAGGGGTTCCCATTATAACCCAACCGTGTAAAGAACGCAAAATCCGGGAACATAACACCGATATGACGGAAACTTAGGGCGGCAAGAGTGGAACAAAACACCAGGCATAAGGCCGAGCCTTTCACCCTTTACCAAGTATATAGGTGCATTAAGATAAACAAGATAATATGGTGATATCCCAACAATAAACATGTTCCCACAAGGAACGATCTCCAAACTTCACCTCCAACTAGCAACGCTATAAGAGGGGCTGAGCAAAGCGGTAACATAGCCAAACAACGGTTTGCTAGGACATGGTGGGTTAGAGGTTTGACATGGCAACTGGGGAGGCATGATAAGCAAGTGGAAGGTATCGTAGCATAGGCATAGCAAAAGAGCGAGCATCTAGCAAGCAAAGATAGAAGTGATTTTGAGGGTATGACCAATCTTGACTACAAAGTTCTCAGAGTTGTCTTGATCCTCGTAAGCATACTCAACGGGCTCCTCATTCACGTACTCGTCTCCTGGCTCTACCCAAGCAAGAACAACAAGCAAAAAGGAACACAATCAACCACGTGCAATTCTCGAGCAACATGATGCAAACATGGTATGATATGCGGGATGCGATATATGATGCATGTGCAAGATTTGGAAAAGGAACAGTTGAACCTGGCCTCAACCTGGAAAACCAAGAGTTCCACTGGAAAGAGGAGTTGATTTCGGTCAAAATTGGTATAAAGATCACTGGAATCGGATGCACGGTTTGGAAATGGCAAGCAAAACAAATATGGCACCGATCTGCGATAAACAGCAAGTAGCCTTTTAAATGCATCAAGATAAATAAGCTACTACACTCAAACATGACCACAAAATACATGGCAGGGATCCACTCATGATGCTTTACAAAAGATGAACACTAAGCTGCGGCTAATTCACTCATTAACAGGTTCAAACAAGCATGGCAAAAGTGCAAAAGATTACTGGTTTCAGACTTAGTGAAATTAACAGCAAGTCAGGAATTTAACATCAGGAAGCAAAGTTTAGAGCACGATAACTACATGCTACAGGAACATATCATGGCAAAGCAAGGCATGGTATGAAGATACTCAAAGCATACAAATAAAGTCCCTTAGTGACCATGAGCCAAAAGGGATCAGAAAATACAATTGCAAGCATGTGAACATAGCAAAAACATAAACAGATTCAGACTTAGTGAAAAACTGGAGCATGGCAAAACAGATAACGAGTAGGCATGTTTACGAGCTCGATGCACTCACTACGAGGCATTGCATGACAAACTAAGCATACACCCAGCAAATAGACATGGCATAGAAGCTAGACATGGCAAGAACAACAACATAGCATGCACGGATCAACAACAACAAGCTCGGCAAAATTGCTAAACATGTTAACAATCTGCCAGGAACATTTTATAGCAAAAGTAGAGCTCGATTGACTCAAGCTAGTGTGCTCCAGAAATGCAAACAAATGCAGGGATGGATAGAGCACAACATTATCTACAAAACATCCTTACCGATCATGCTCAAAAGAGGCACGGATCTCTAGGAAACAACATGAACATATGGCATAAACATAATGACAGGGGAAGGACTTAGTGAAATTCTAAGTCCCTGAAATCAGCATCATTGAGTAGGCTACTTTGCATGCTTGTGCTAGTCACCACAAAGATCACAAAAATACATGGCATATACCCCTGTAAAGATGACATGGCATTCTTCAAAACACATGTAGAGCTCAGGATCATAGAATGCATACATTAATCATGGCAAAAATGACAAAAGTGCATTTGCTGAAACAGATCTGAAACTATCATCACATAGCCCTCTTCCAACAGCATTTCGGGCATCAAGATGAGCTCAAATGAAAATGATGCACTAAGGTGAAATGATGTACTCGTCGAGACGAACATTTTGATATGCTACACGCACGAATCGGAGCCACCATGAGGAAGTTATGATGCGTCAAAGTATGCAAAAAGTAACATGAGGAGAGCGAAAAGTGAACCCCCGACTAGGGTTTACTGTAGCGGCAATCTCAGATCCGGCGACGAGCACTGTAGCGGCGGTGCAACTCGAGGTCTCCGGCAAGCTACGAGCTCGCTCCGGCGAGGGGAGGCCGTGGCACCCGAGGGCGGCGAGGGGCGCGCGGTGCTCGAGCGGATCCGGCGGAGAGGCGGCTGGCCGGCGGCGTGGACGCGCGGTGGCGCTGTGGAGGCGAGGGCGGCCGACGTCGGGCTGCACGAGGCTGGGCGGCGGGCAAGCTCGCCGGCGGCGAGGTCGAGCGGCGAAGGCGGCGGGGAACCGGGTCGGTGATGGCGGCGAACAGGCGCGGGCGACGGTGCTCGGATGGGCTGCGGGGAGGGCCGGCGATGGGCCCCGCGGGCCCTGGCGACGCGGTGAACTGGGGACCGGGCGGCGGCGAATAGGGCGGCAACATGTGGCCGCGGCGGGGGCAGGTCGGACGTGTCCGGCCGGACGAAAATTTTCCAGCGGCGCGTTGAGAGGGAGGGGACTAGGGTTTGCCCGAAAATTTTGGGGGAGGCCTTTAAATAGAGGTAGAGGGAGTTAGGAGAGTCCAAATGAGGTGCAGTTTGCCGCCACGTGATCGTGATCGAACGGACTAGGTGATGGAGGAGGCTTAGGTGGGTTTTGGGCCACTTTGGAGGGGTGTTGGGCTGCAACACACACGAGGCCTTTTCGGTCCCTCGGTTAACCGTTGGAGTATCAAACAAAGTCCAAATGGCACGAAACTTGACAGGCGGTCTACCGGTAGTAAACCAAGGCCGCATGACAAGTCTCGGTCCAATCCGAAAACTTTTAACACCCGCACACGAAAAGAGGTAGACAGGACCACCGGAGGACATAGGAGCGCCGAAATGCAAAATGGACAATGGGGAAAATGCTCAGATGCATGAGACGAACACGTATGCAAATGCAATGCACATGATGACATGATATGAGATGCATGACAAAGACAAAACACATGGAGACAAAAACCCGACAATGAGGAAATATCATAACTTAGTGCAGGAAATAGCAAGAGTTGGAATACAAATAAGGTAAATTACATCCGGGGTGTTACATTGGCGTCATCCGCAACGCGAGGCTTGGCCCCTCCCAAGGGTCTTGAGTTGTCACTTCAGATGATGGGCCGTACCAGGCCGCTGGTGGAGCCACGTCATGGGCCGCAGGCAGGCAAGTCTGGGTACCCCCATTCCTAGGATGCTGACAGTAGCCCCCGAGCCCAAGGCATGCTCGAACTTGGCTTTGAGGTGAAGCCAAAGGGAAAGTGCGGAGCACCGCGGGCCTCAACCTCCTGCGGCCTCGGTCGACGTGTGGCAACCGACAGTACGTGGGTGCCTCCACTTCCCCACACGGCCTTGATATCCACTAGGCTAGGTGACCTCCATTACCTACACAGCTCCACCTCCATCATTGGTAGCACGCTCCCCCAACTCCTTCACCTTCTAGAAAACAGCGGTCTCCCCCTCCGCCTCGACCGGGGTCCAACCCTCTCCACAGCCATGGCACCTAGCTGAAAGAAGAAGGGAAAGAAGAAGCCACATGCCTTAGCTGAAGCACCGTCGTCCTTCGAGCCCGCCGTCGAGCATTCGGTTGTGCTCAACCAAGAAGCGATGGACAAGGTTCGCCCGACGCTCTCTGCCGATTCCAATGAGTGGGGGGCGACGGTACCCTGGTCTGCTTCCCGCGCCGCAATTGATAGGATGACCACCGATATCCCCATTCATCGTCATGCCCTCTTTGCTAGCCTGATTCCCTAAAAGCACAATTGCTCCCTGGGTGGTTTTGGTAATTAATGTCAACATATCTCTTGTTGGACTAATGGTTTTATCTAGTATATTTCAGATAAGTTCGATAGATGGAGTGGCATGGACAAGAAGGTGTGGAACCCCTTCAAAATGCTAATGACAAAAGATTGGCTCAAGACTATGCATTTTGGTTTTAGTGATCCAAGATCACATTGAGTCCATAGGAAAGACAATATTATTAAAAGGGGATGAGGTGTTTCTTAATGGCTTGCTTTCTCAAAGTGCTTAGTGATATGCTCCAAAGCTCTCAACCACTTTCTCATATCCACATATGTCCCAAACGAGAAGTCAAACTCGACCCCACTGAAATCTTTCAACCGGCGCCACTGAGTTCTCTTGACATAGCCATTGCCACAAACCCTAATCAATTCGGTCACACTGATGGGATCTCGGTCTCACCGAGATGGGCTTGCAAACTCTTTGTTGCCGATTGCAATAATCTTAGTCTCACCGAGATATGCAACTGGTCCCATGAGTTTGCTTGGCCAACTCTCTGTTTCGCTTATTACCCAAATTGGTCCCACCGAGTTTGTGTAATCGGTCGAACTGAGATGAGGTTTTACCCTAACCGTAGCACATCGGTCCCAGCGAGCTGATCATGTCGGTCCCACCGAAAATCCTAACGTTCACATTCTGAACTGAATTGGTCCGACTGAGTTTCATGATTCGGTCTCACCGAGTTTGGTCAATTCTGTGTAACGGTTAGAGTTTGTGTGGAGGCTATAAATACCCCTCCACCCACTCTTCATTCATGGACAGAGCCATCAGAACATGCCTACAGTTCCATCATACATTTTCTGAGAGAGAACCACCTACACTTGTGTAGAGGTCAAGATATTCCATTCCAACCACATAAATCTTGATCTCTAGCCTTCCCCAAGTTGCTTTCCACTCAAATCATCTTTCCAACAAATCCAATCCTATGAGAGAGAGTTGAGTGTTGGGGAGACTATCATTTGAAGCACAAGAGCAAGGAGTTCATTACCAACACACCGTCTATTACCTTTTGGAGAGTGGTTTCTCCTAGATTGGTTAGGTGTCACTTGGGAGCCTCCATCAAGATTGTGGAGTTGAACCAAGGAGTTTGTACGGGCAAGGAGATCGCTTACTTCATGAAGATATACCCTAGTGAGGCAAGTCCTTCATGGGCGATGGCCATGGTGGGATAGACAAGGTTTCTTCTTCGTGGACCCTTCGTGGGTGGAGCCCTCCGTGGACTCGCGCAACCGTTACCCTTCGTGGGTTGAAGTCTCCATCAACGTGGATGTACGATAGCACCACCTATCGGAACCATGCCAAAAATCACCGTGTCTCCAATTGCGTTTGCAAACTCCAATCCCATTCCTTTACATTCTTGCAAAGTTGCATGCTTTACTTTCGCTGCCCATATACTCTTGTCATGCTTGCTTGATATGTATTGTGAATGTTTAAACATGTTCTAATACTCCACCTTAACTTGAAGAAGTTAAAAATGGTCACTTTTCTTTGCTAAGTGTCTATTCACCCCCTCTAGACACCTCTTCTCGATCCTTTTCAATTGGTATCATAGCTTTGGTCTCCATTGCTTTGGTTTAATCACCATTGGAGGAAGATGGATGAGTATACATTGGGAAGTCTTAGACGTAGAGTGCCTATTCTTAATGGATAGTACTTTCATTAGTGGAAAATTGAAATGCTTGATATTTTCAATGAATATCATTTGAACAAGTACATTACTAGCCCTTGTGCACCTCATGTTGATCCTTTGCATCCTACCCTTGATGAGTCTATTGAATTGATTCGTAATCTTAGAACTGTCAATTTAATCACTAGAGGTTTGCCTAGAAACTTGCTTGCTAGCGTGCCTGCTCTTGATTGTGCCTACACCATATGTAGATTCCCTGAGGAACGATTTCCAAACTATTCCTTGAAAAACTGAGGTGAGATTCTTCATAAGTCTATTGCTTTGAGTTAGATGAGTTCCAATGATCCCAAATTTGGTGATTGTTTATTTGAGATTACTAATCTTATGAGTGCCAAAGGAGATGTTGGAATCATTAGCAATATCATTTCCGAAGTCATTAGAATTCATAGAGATAAACATTGTTACGGTCATACTTCTAATGAATCACTCTCTCTAGGAATTGATCCACCACATGACGATGTTGAACATGGATACCACGATAGTGACTATGATCTTGATGATGCAATGAAACACTTTGGTCTTATGGCTAATCTTTGCAGCTACATGGCTGGAGGAAAGGAATGGGTTCTTGATAGTGGGTGTACCGATCATATGACCGGAGACAAAGATATGTTTTGTGAGCTTGCTGAAAACAACAGCCCTCGAAAGTATGTCACTTTTGGTGATAACTCAAAGGGTAAGGTGGTTGGCCTTGGTAAGGTGGCCATCTCACATGATAGCTCTATACAAACTGTTATGCTCGTTGAATCTCTTGGCTACAATTTACTTTCCGTATCTATACTTGCTGACTTTGGTTTCAATGTCCTATTTACTGAAGTAGATTGCCAAGTGTTTCATTGAGATAATCATAAAATGGTCTTTGTCGGTACACGTAGAGGTGGTCTATATATTGTTGATTTCACTAGAAAGGCTCAACCTAGAACTTGCCTAATTGCTAAATCCTTGAAAGGTTGGTTGTGGCATAGAAGGTTAGGTCATGTGGGCATGTGAAATCTTGATAATCTTATTAAAGGTGATCATATCCTTGGAGTAAAAGATGTTATATTTGACAAGGATAGGCTTTGTAGTGCTTGTAATGCAGGAAAAAAAGTTGGAGGAAGCCACCCCGTGAAGAACATCATGACCACGAGAAGACCGCTCGAGCTACTTCACATGGATCTCTTTGGCCCCAATGCCTACAAGAGTCTCGGTGGTAACTCATTTGGTCTAGTCATAGTCGATGATTTTTCAAGATTTACGTGGGTGTTCTTTCTTGATGATAAATCGCAGGTCCAAAAGATCTTCAAAAACTTTGCTAGGAAGGCCCAAAATTAATTTGAAGTGAAGATCAAGAAGGTTCGCAGTGACAACGGAACAGAGTTCAAGAATGCAAATGTGGATACCTTTCTTGACGAAGAAGGGATTTCACATGAGTTCTCGGCTACGTACACGCCTCAACAAAATGCAGTTGTTGAGAGGAAGAACCGAACTCTTATTGAGATGGCAAGAACGATGCTTGATGAGTACAAGACTCCAAAACACTTTTGGGTGGAAGTGGTTGAGACAGCTTGTCATGCAACAAATCGCTTGTATCTTCACAAGCTGCTCGGCAAGACGACATACGAGCTTCTCACCGGTAACAAACCCCAAGTTGGGTACTTTCGAGTATTCGGCACAAGGTGCTACATTCTTGATAAGCATCGTCATTCTAAATTTGCTCCTAAATCTCATGAAGGTTTCCTACTTGGTTATGGATAAAACTCTCACACTTACCGTGTCTACAACAATTTCACCCGAAAGGTTGAAGAGACGGTAGATGTGAAGTTTAATGAATCTAAAGGCTCGCAAGTAGAGCAGTTGCCAATTAATGTAGGAGATAAGGATCCTTCGGAAGCAATCCAAGACTTTTCTATTGGCAAGATTCGTCCAACGGAGGTGAAGGAGAGTACCTAGTCCATCCAAGTGGAAGCTTCTACCTCACGAGAAGGTGAACCAAGAGTTGATATGGAAGCATCCACAAGTGGGACGCACCAAGATGAAGAAAATGAGGAAGTATGCCAAGATGAACCTGCTACCTCTTGAGCACTGCGTTGGTTTTTCCCTTGAAGAGGAGAGGGTGATGCAGCAAAGTAGCATAAGTATTTCCCTCAGTTTTTGAGAACCAAGGTATCAATCTAGTAGGAGACTACACGCAAGTCCCTCGTACCTACACAAACAAATAAGAACCTCGCAACCAACGCGATAAAGGGGTTGTCAATCCCTTCACGGTCACTTACGAGAGTGAGATCTGATAGAGATAATAATAATAAGATAAATATTTTTGGTATTTTTATGATATAGATAGGAAAATAAAGATTGCAAAATAAAATAGTTTGGAAAGTTATATGATAAAAGATAGACCCCGGGGCCATAGGTTTCACTAGTGGCTTCTCTCAAGATATATAGGCATCACGTCGAGCAATTGATAGAAAAGTGCATACTTATGAGAATATCTAGGCATGATCATGTATATAGGCATCACGTCCGCGACAAAGTAGATCGAAACGATTCTGCATCTCCTACTATTACTCCACACATCGACAGCTATCCATCATGCATCTAGAGTATTAAGTTCATAAGAACAAAGTAATGCATTAGGAAAGATGACATTATGTAGAGGGATAAACTCAAGCAAAATTATATAAACCCCATCTTTTTATCCTCGATGGAAACAATACAATACGTGCCTTGCTGCCCCTGCTGTCACTGGGAAAGGACACCGCAAGATTGAACCCAAAGCTAAGAACTTCTCCCATTGCAAGAAAGATCAATCTAGTAGGCCAAACCAAACTGATAATTCAAAGAGACTTGCAAAGATAACCAATCATACATAAAAGATTCTAGAGCAGAATAAAATATTGTTCATAGATAAACTTGATCATAAACCCACAATTCATCGGATCTCGACAAACACACCGCAAAAACAGTTACATCAAATAGATCTCCAAGAAGATCAAGGAGAACATTGTATTGAGATCCAAAGAGAGAGAAGAAGCCATCTAGCTAATAACTATGGACCCGAAGGTCTGAGGTAAACTACTCACACATCATCGGAGAGGCTATGGTGTTGATGTAGAAGCCCTCCGTGATCGTTTCCCCCTCCGGTGGAGCTCTGGAAAAGGTCCCAAGATGGAATCTCTTGGGTACAGAAGGTTGCGGTGGTGGAAATAGGGTTTCATGGTGCACCTCGTTATTTTTGGGGTATATGAATATATATAGGAGGAAGAAGTAGGTCGGTGGAGCCATGAGGGGCCGACGAGGGTGGAGGGCGCGCCCAGGGGGGTAGGCGCGCCCCCTTCCTCGTGGCCTCCTCGTTGGTTTCTTGACGTCCACTCCTAGTCCCCTGGATCACGTTTGTTCCAAAATAACTCTCCCGGAGGTTTTATTCCGTTTGGATTCCGTTTGATATTTCTTTTCTGCGAAACACTGAAATAGGCAAAAAACAACAATTTGCGCTAGGCCTTGGGTTAGTAGGGTAGTCCCAAAAATAATATAAAAGTGTATAAATAAGCCCATTAACATCCAAAACAGATAATATAATAGCATGGAACAATCAAAAATTATAAATACGTTGGAGATGTATCAAGCATCCCCAAGCTTAATTCCTGCCCGTCCTCGAGTACGTAAATGATAAAAACAGAATTTTTGATGTGGAATGCTACCTAGCATAATTCTCAATGTAATTTTCTTTATTGTGGCATGAATGTTCAGATCCGAGAGATTCAATACAAAAGTTTAATATTGACATAAAAATAATAATACTTCAAGCATACTAACTAAGCAATCACGTCTTCTCAAAATAACATGGCAAAAGAAAGTTCATCCCTACAAAATGATATAGTTTGGGCATGCTCCATTTTCGTCACACAAGAATGCTCTCATCTTGCACAACCCCGATGACAAGCCAAGCAATTGTTTCGTACTTTAGTAATCTCAGACTTTTTTCAACCTTCACGCAATACATGAGCATGAGCCATGGATATAGCACTATCGGTGGAATAGAATAATGATAGGGGGTTATGTGGACAAGAAAAAAAGGAGAAAGTCTCACATCGACGAGGTTAATCAACGGGCTAGGGAGATGCCTATCAATTGATGTCAATGCAAGGAGTAGAGATTGCCATGCAATGGATGCACTAGAGCTATAAATGTATGAAAGCTCAACAAAATAAACTAAGTGGGTGTGCATCCAACTTGCTTGATCACGAAGACCTAGGGCATTTGAGGAAGCACATTGTTGGAATATACAAGCCAAGTTCTATAATGAAAAATTCCCACTAGTATATGAAAGTGACAAAACAAGAGACTTTCTATCATAAAGATCATGGTGCTACTTTGAAGCACAAGTGTGGAAAAAACGATAGTAGCATTGCCCCTTTTTATTTTTTTATTTTTTTTCTTTTTGGGCCTTTTTTATTTGGCCTTTCTTTTTTATTTGGGACAATGCTCTATTAATGATTATCATCACACTTCTATTTATTTACAACTCAATGATTACAACTCGATACTAGAACAAAATATGACTCTATAGGAATGCCTCCGACAGTGTACCGGGAAGGGCAATGAATCAAGAGTGACATGTATGATAAATTATGCATGGTAGATTTGCCACAAATACGATTTCAACTACATGATCATCCAAAGCAATATGACAATGATGAAGCGTGTCATAAACAATTGCTTGGCTTGTCATCGGGGTTGTGCATGATTTAAATATTTTGTGTGGTGAAGATAGAGCATAGCCAGACTATATGATTTTGTAGGGATAACTTTCTTTAGCCATGTTATTTTGAGAAGACATAATTTGTAACGCCCTCGATGCGGCTATATCTCCCACGTGTCAAAGCACGACTTAGAGGCATAACCACATTGAAAGCAATGTCGCAAGTGAGGTAATCTTCACAACAACCCATGTAGTAAATAAGGAAAAGGTACATAGTTGGCTTACACTCGCCACGTCACACAAATAGCATAAATATCATTACATTCATCTAGTTACACTCAAGGTCCGACTACGGAACCAAAATGAAGATAAACCCCAAAAGCAACAATGTCCCCGATCGCCCCAACTGGGCACCACTACTGATCGTCTGGAAAGGATACGTAGTATCGTCCTGAGTCCTCATCAAACTCCCACTTGAGCTCAGTCGAATCACCTGGAGCGTTATCATCGGTCCCTGCATTTGGTTTTGGAAGAATCCGTGAGTCACGGGGACTCAGCAATCTCACACCCTCGCGATCAAAACTATTTAAGCTTATAGGAAGGGTAAAAGTACGATGTGGAGCTGCAGCAAGCGACTAGCATATATGGTGGCTAACATACGCAAAAGAGAGCGAGAAGAGAAGGCAAAGGCACAATCGAACAACTATGATCAAGAAGTGATCCTAGAACAACCTACGTTCAATCATGACACGAGACCGTGTTCTCTTCCCGGACTCCGTCGAAAAGAGACCATCATGGCCACACACTCTGTTGATTCATTTTAATTAAGTTAAGTTTCAGGTTATCTACAACCGGACATTAACAAATTCCCATCTGCCCATAACCGCGGGCACGACTTTCAAAATATCAAATTCCTGCAGGGGTGTCCCAACTTAGCCCATCACAAGCTCTCACGGTCAACGAAGGATATTCCTTCTCCCAAGACAATCCGATCAGACTTGGAATCCCAGTTACAAGACATCTCGACAATGGTAAAACTAAACCAGCAAAGCCGCCCGAATGTGCCGACAAATCCTGATAGGAGCTGCACATATCTCGTTCTCAGGGCACACTCATATGAGACATCCTACGAGTAAAACCAACCTCAAGTTGCCCCGAGGTGGCCCCGCAGTCTACTCAGTCAGACCAACACTCAGAGGAGCACCGGCCCAGGGGGGTTTAAATAAAGATGACCCTTGGGCTCCAGAAACCCAAGGGAAAAAGAGGCTAGGTGGCAAATGGTAAAACCAAGGTTGGGCATTGCTGGAGGAGTTTTATTCAAGGCGAACTATCAAGGGGTTCCCATTATAACCCAACCGTGTAAGGAACGCAAAATCAAGGAACATAACACTAGGGCGGCAAGAGTGGAACAAAACACCAGGCATAAGGCCGAGCCTTCCACCCTTTACCAAGTATATAGGTGCATTAAAGTAGACAAGATATAATAATGATATCCCAACAATAAGCATGTTCCAACAAGGAACAAACTCCAATCTTCACCTGCAACTAGCAACGCTATAAGAGGGGCTGAGCAGAGCGGTAACATAGCCAAACAATGGTTTGCTAGGACAAGGTGGGTTAGAGGTTTGACATGGCAATATGGGAGGCATGATAAGCAAGTGGTAGGTATCGTAGCATAGGCATAGCAAAAGAGCGAGCATCTAGCAAGCAAAGATAGAAGTGATTTCGAGGGTATGGTCATCTTGCCTGCAAAGTTCTCCGAGTTGACGTTGGCTTGATCCTCGTAAACGTACTCAACGGGCTCCTCGATCACACACTCATCTCCTAGCTCTACCCAAGCAAGAACACAAACAAAGGGAGACACAATCAACCACGTGCAATGCACAAGCAACATGATGCAAAACATGGCATGATATGCGGGATGCGTTATGCGATGCATATGCATGATTCGGAAAGGAATGATTGAAACTGACTTCAACTTGGAAAACCAATAGTGCCACTGGAAAGAGGAGTTGATTTAGGTCAAAATCGATATAAAGATCACCGGAATCGGATGCACGGTTTGGAAATGGCAAGCAAAACAAATATGGCATCGGTCTGCGATTAACAGCACGAGACCATCTAAATGCATCAAGAACAACATGCTACAGCACTCTAGCATAACAACAAAATACATGGAAGGGATCCACTCAAGATGCTTGACAAACGATGAACACTGAGCTACGGCTAATTCACTCAATAGCAGGTTCAAACAAGCATGGCAAAAGAGCAAAAGATTATAGGTTATAGACTTAGTGAAAATAACAAGTCAGGAATTTAACATCAGGCAGCAATGTTTAGAGCAAGATAACAACATGCTACAGGAACATATCATGGCAAAGTAAGGAATGGCATCAAGCTACTCAAATCATACAACAAAAGTCCCTTACTGACCATGAGCCAAAAGGGATCAGAAAATACAATGGCAACCATGTGAACATAGCAATTATCTTTACCAGATTCAGACTTGGTGAAAAACTGGAACATGGCAAAACAAATATCAAGTAGGCATGTTTACGAGCTCGATGCACTCACCACAAGGCAAGACATGACAAACTAAGAATACACCCAGCAAGTAGACATGAAATAGAAGCTAAACATGGCAAGAAAAACAACATAGCATGCACGGATCAATTACAACAAGCTCGGCAAAATTGCTAAACATGTTAACAATCTGCCAGGAACATTATATAACAAAAGTAGAGCTTGATTGACTCAAGCTAGGGTGCTCCATAAATTCAAACAAAGACATGGATGGATAGAGCACCACCATATCAACAAAACATCCTTACTGATCATGCTCAAAAGAGACACGGATCACTCGGTAGCAACATGAACACATGGCATAAAAATTACAGCAGGACAAAGACTAAGAATATTTCTAAGTCCCTGAAATTAGCAACATTAAGTAAGCTCCTTTGCATGCTTGTGCTAGTCACCACAGAGATCAAAAAAATACATGGCATACACCCCTGTAAAGATGGCATGGAATATTCAAAACACATGTAGGGCTCAAGTTCATAGGAGGCACACATTAATCATGGCAAAAATGACAAAAGTGCAAATGCTGATTCGGATCTGAAACTAACATCACGCAACCCTCTTCCAACAGCATTTAGGGCATCAAGATGAGCTCAAATGAACATGATGCAATGAGATTAAAAGAAGTACTCATCGAGACGAACATTTCGATATGCTGCACGCCCGAAACGGAGCCACGGTGATGCAATTATGACATGATGAAGATCGCATAAAAATTAGGGTAAGGGGGGCAAAAGTCAACCGAATCGTCCAGATCCAGATCCGGGGCACTGTAGCTGCACGTGGCCCGAGGTTCGCCTGAAATCCTGTTCACCGAAGATGGGTCGCCGGCCGGAGACGAGGAAGAGGCTGGGAGGCGAGGTGGTGGTGCGGCCGTCGCCGGCGCACGTCCACAGGGGTGCGGGGCGGAGATCTGGGCGACGAGGGGC